>NC_141991.1:16369334-16384567 GCF_049901715.1 Pseudonaja textilis
CAGGAGCATAATGGTGGCGTAAGATGGGCTCGAGGTCAGTCCAGTCCATCTCCTTTACGTCGGTGGGCTTGACCAGCGCTTTGGCCATCTTGAATACCATGGGCCCGCAATGCATCAAGAACACGGCCCGTTTCCTCTGCCTGTTGGCATCCTTGAGATTGCTGCACTCCAGGAACATCTGGGAGTGGTCGGTGTAGGATTCCCAGTCCTCGGTGGCTGGGTCGAAGGGAGCGGGTGGCAGGGTGCTGCTGGCCATCTTGCTGGTCATTTTGCGCCATTTGCCACGTGCTGGGTGGTTACTCGCCTCACAATCCCATCCTCATCGCCAGTGTTAAGTCTGGTAGATCGGTTCCGGGTAGATCGGGTCGCATTGAGAGGCAAGACTCAAAGTGCACATTCAGCTCTTTATTGAATATACAGAACAGTTCAAGACCTGCAAGCTGCTTGGCTTTATTCAGCCGGCCAGCAGCTCGGCGGCCAATGGCAATGCTTTGAATCTCCCGCCATCGGCTCGGCCAATCATGGTAGACTCTTAGCGCACCAATCACAGGAATTTAGTTAGCCAATCAAGTTGCGGCCCCTATGGACCAATCAGAATTCGGGGTTTCAAGAATGTTAATATAGAACACAATCCACTCCAGAACCTTCGACTTCCTACATGACAGCAGCTGATCCACAAAATGAGTCAGGGGTTTCTAGCGAGGGGGAAACTGACAGATGTTGGCTTGATGCTAGAACTAGAAGAAGATTGAAATGTCAATCACAATCTGAAGGGAGGCGTCAAGCCAGACATTGATTAGAGAGACTGACATGCCCATACTGGGGATTTAAGGAGGTGTGCTGACTCTCAATCTTTGCTTGGAACAAAGTGAAATGTGAGTAGTGCTTTGTGGATTTGAAAGAATATGTTTGAAGCAGCCGTTGTGATTTATGAGCAATTCTGCATTGCCAGACAGATTCCGGGAAGACTGCCAAGGACTGAAAACAGTACTGTTAACTCTTTAAAGTTTGGCTTTGTTCTTGTTTGAATATTTTGAACTCTGGAACTTCGTATGCTCACCTGTGGATGCAGGTGAGACATAACATACTGAAGGCTGCTACCTTCCCACCAAAATGGTCCCTATTTTTCTACTCACATTTTTACATGCTTTTGAACTGCTAAGTTGGCAGAAGCTGGGACAAGTAATGGGAGTTTACTCCATTATGTGGCGCTAGGGATTCCAACTGCTGAACTGCTGACCTTTCTGATCGACAAGCTCATTGTCTTAGCCACTGAGCCCCACTTATTTGTGTGTGTATGTGTGTGTGTATGTGTAAACACACACATGTATATACACACACACACACACATCTCCTAAGGGAGACACCCCCCAAAAACTGAGACACAGAACAGGACAATGTTATCGCCCTCCTCCCATACATCAAAGGCACCACAGATAAAATCAGCAAAATTCTCCACAAAGACAATATCAGGACAGCCTTCAGCACTGACCAAAAAATAGCCAACATCCTAAGAAACCCCAAGGACAAGATCCAGCTAGAAAACCAAGGAGTTTATGAAATACCATGCAACAATTGTTCAGCCACATACATTGGACAGACCAACAGGAGAATAAGTGCACACATCGCAGAACACAAGAACGCAGTCAGAAAGGAAGAAAATACTTCCTCCCTTTTCCAGCACCTTAAAGCCACAGGACATGAAATTAATTTTGAGGGAACCAAATTGATCTCCAATACTGAACACTTCAACAAGAAAATAATCATGAAAGCCATTGAAATAGAGAAACAACCCCATAATACGAATAAATGGGATGAAACCTCCCACTACCAGACATCTGGAAGCTAGCCCTTATCAACACACGAGTCCCAGCCACGAAAACCTACACCGGACCCAAAACAAAACATGACGCCACCACCAATCTCCTTCACCAGACTCAAACCCAAACCCATTCCATAGACAAAAGGCAACCACCATCCAGAAACCAGACCACGGCTGCATCATAAGGTGCCACACACCCTGACCCCCAAACTAAGCAAACTGACACATGCCATAAACACATAGCCAGACCTCAAACTCGCAGCCAAACCAAAACCCGGAACATCACATCACAGCCATCTGCCCAGGATATCACATCATGGAACTCAGGAGGTTACACTACAAAACCAGCTTTATTTTATGCCTGTTTATTGCCAAAATATTTTAGTCCAATTTAGTTAAATCTTTAGTTCCAGCTTCTTCCTTTCCCGGTTCGAAGCCCCGCTTAGCTGTCAGAAATACTTTCTTATTTTTTTCCTGTCCCTTTGTAATTTCGCCACCCACTTTTCTTTTCTTAAAAATTCCATGTTACCTTAATCCCAGGGTATTTTTGTTTAGTTGTATCACCCGATTGTCCTGGTTCAGATGTTATCCACCTCTTTCTTCCCTCCTGCACAAATCTTAATCTAGCTGAGTTCTCCTCTTCGAGGTGGCCATTTTAAACCACTGCTGAAGTCGTCTTTAGGGGGGAAAAGACCAAGCCCAGGAGGGGAGCTGTGGCTCCCCTCAACCTGGCTTGTGGCTTCCCCTTACTCCACCACCCCTCCAAGGCAGCTTCAGCCCCTAATCATAATGATTGGGGTTCTCCAATGAAAGAGCACAGACCATAGCCACAGAGAGATGCGATCTATGATCTGTCAGCAAGGAGGCTCCGCCTTCTTCCAGGAGAAACTTTCTGACAGTGAGAACAATTAACCAATGGAACAGCTTGCCCTTGGAAGTTGTGGGAGTGCCATCACTTGAGACTTTACCTAACCCTAACCCTAACCCTAACCCATTTGTCAGAAATGGTGTAGGGTCTCCCGCTTGGGCAGGGGGGTTGGACTAGATGACCTACAAGGTGTCTTCCAACTCTGATTATCTGTTATCTGTTTTCTTGAGTGTATAGCAGTATTCCAGTATTTGAGAGGCTGCCTCAAGGAGGAGGAGATCAATTTATTTTCCAAAGCACAAGAAGGCATCATTAAAAAAGGTACCTTCTCTTTTATTTTAGTTCAACTACAGTGTCATCAACCAGGTGGCTGAGCAAAACCATCATTTTCCTTTTTCATATTGGATGACCCCAAACCAAGAACCTCCTTACTCAGCGATTATCCAGCTGCTCCTGCAGTTCCAATGGACGTGGATTGGCCTCCTTTCTCAGGACAATGAAAGAGGAGAAAAATTCAAAAGACGCTTGGAAGTTCTTGCCTTAAAAAATGGGATTTGCATTGTCCTCTCAGGAACTGTCCCAGAAGCAAATATGCAGACAAGTGCTGGAGAAACTCTCATGCAAGAAAAAAGGAAAATGTTCTATTCTCTTATCAAGAGTCAAATAAAAATTATAGTATGCCAACTGGATGATAAGGCCTCAGGAATGTTAGCAGCAATAATACAAATAATTGATAGGACTAATACGTCCCTGGTGGGAAGGGTGTGGATTGCAACAACTTTGAAAGCTTTAAGTGTAAGTATTTTTGACCTCTGGGTTGATCTCCAAAATAAACATGCTTTGTTTTCCTTCCTCATCCAGACAAAGAGAAGGACACAATATTATGGCTTTACATTCTATGCATCTATGGTCGTATTGTATGGAAAGGAAGCATTCCAATGTTCCTATTCAAGTCCTCTGTTATCTAAGAAAACTTGGAAAAAATGCAGAGAAAAAGAGAATTGGAAATTCCCATCCCATGATGTGATTGCAAGAATCCTGTCTCAGGATTCCTCCAGTATTTCCCAAATAATTCAAATTGTGGCCTGGGTTCTCAGTTCTGCCTCTTCTTCCCAATGGAGAAAGAGGAGAATGCAAGTTCGATACCATCAACCACCCCAGACTGTACAGCCATGGCAGGTAAGTCTTCTCCTTTGAGGTTCCATTGATTCTCCCCTTCCAATTCCTTAATATTAAATCAGATGTCAAAAGGGATGAGATATGCCAAAGGCAGTTGCCCAGTTTGTGGTATTTGAGAGTAAATGTCAACCCTGAAGCTGACCTAACCCAGGTCATTTTGATGCTTCAGGATTGCCACACTAGAGCTCAGGGATAGGGAGGGGGAATAGAGATAACTGAGGTTTTGTAGCCAAAACAAAATATTTTCTCCTGGGAACCAAGGACATTCCCATTGATGGCCAGAGAGAGGATGAGTGAAGTCACCAGGCAACTGGATCACACCTTGGTTGGACCATGTGACTGATTTTTTTGAAAAGGGAAGGAAAACTTTAAATAACTGATAACTATGGGACCACTTAGAGTCACTTTTCACCAGCCTATGCCTATATGATATGTCCAATAAAACTTATATTTGAGGAAACTGCTTGCCTCAGAGTCCTGTTTGCTATGGGCCTATTACTTGGAACCCTAAATATCAACTCATAAAATATTTCTAAGGTTTTTTTAGAGTTCCCAACAGAAAGGGAGGGGAGAGCAGTGCCGCAGATGGCAAACCGAAAGTGCATTCCGTAAATGTTTTCAAAGGTAGTAACTAAGTGACTGAAGTTTCTGCTGCACAAAAATCTAACTAGAGAACATGATTGATGACTCTTGGCTATGGATGTGTTCCATTGGAGAACAGGAATTATGATACATCCAGGGGGTGGGGGGAAAACCAGGGCCAACTGTGACAATGAATTATGTGTCTCAGAGTTGGCTACACCCAGGCAGTTCTGGATATGTTAACTCCCAATAAATCCTTTTTAAGTTTTTGAAGTTTGGCTCAGGACTTATGATTTAAATGAGGGTAACTGCTGGAATCCTGACACTGACATTAAACCAACTCTAAAAGTTTATAGGACCGAAGTTCATAGGACCTTTCCCCATAGTGAAAATGATCAACCCTGTTACAGTACAACTTAGACTCTCTCGCTTGTTAGGGGAAGTGCATCCGGTTTTTCACAGCAGCTTGTTAAAGCCAGTGGTAGGCTCCCATATCAGGCCACTAGATCGGGCAGCTCCAAAACCAATAGTAGTGCAAGGAGAAACACATTATGAGGTAAAGAAAATCCTAGATTCTAGATTACATAGGGGTTGCTTACAGTACCTAATGCAATGGAAGTGGTACCCACTATCTGAGACTATCTGGGTCAAGAGCTGGGATGTAAAGGCAAATAGGGTGGTTAAGCAGTTCTATGATGAGTACCCCCTCCCAAAGCCTAAGGAGGTGGAAGGGGAGGTTAGTGTGAACCTCCAGGGGGTGGAGGGGAAGTTAGTGTGAACTTTGAGTAACCTCTCTATATTTTATTTCCTTTGCAGAAGGTCTCCTTTGTTTAAGGGGGGGCTGCCTGTCAACTAAGGTCATTTTGATGCTTCAGTGTTGCCACACAAGAGCTGAGGGATAGGGAGGGGGGAAGAGAAATAGCTGGGATTTTGTAGCCAAAACAAAATACTTTCTCCTGGGAACCAAGGACATTCCCGCTGATGACTGGAGGGAGGATGAGTGAAGTCACCAGGCAACCAGACGACATTTTGATTGGACTATGTGACTGTTTGCTTGGAAAGGAGAGAAAAATTTTAATTAACTGAAAACTATGGGAACATTTAGACTCAGGTTTCACCAGCCTATGCCTATATGATATGTCCAATAAAACTGATATTTGAGGAACCTGCTTGAGTCAGAGTCCTGTTTGCTATGGGAGTATTACTTGGAATCTTGACAGTGAGTTAGAGAGACATGATAGAGAAAAATCTTCCAAAGTTAAAGAAATGTGCTAGTTTGGGATGCTTTTGTGAAAGAAAGAGCTCTATGCTGACAAAAGATAATTTTCAAAATTAAACAATCATCAAAATAGTTCAGCAATCCTAAACCCTTTATTGTGATCACAAAGAGATATAGTCTCCAAGCTAAAAAGTTAAGCTGGATTGTTTGTTCTGGATTAAAATGGGACTTTGCTGGATAAAAATTTGTAGCATAGCAACAAGATATAAATCAAAGAATCTTCTGGGGGCAACAAAAGGTTCATCGACTCATCTCCTGAACTAATAGATATGCTTCCACAGCTACTCTTTGAAAGAGATAACATTGCTTTGCAATTTTTTTTTACATTCCTAGCCCAAAGTTAAACTCAGCTAACTTCATCTTGATCAGGACTGATGGTAAAATTGCATTCTCCATCTTCTCCCATGACAAGGTTTCCCATATCTGCAAATGGCCTTGCCTCAGATGGGCTGTGATGGTGAAGCAGCAAAACATGGAACACAAAACATAGAATAATAGAGTTTGAAAGGACCTCAGAGGTTTCCTAGTCCAACCCACTAATCGAGCAGGACACCCTATACCAGGGATCTTCAAACATGTCAGATTTAAGATTTGTGGACTTCAACTTCCAGAATTCCTCCTCCAGTCATGTTAGCTCAGGAATCCTGGGAGTTGAAGTCCACAAGTCTTAAACTTGCCAAGTTTGAAGACCCTTACCCTATGCCAGAATAAAGCAAGAAAAACATGGAATAAAGGCTCAAATTGTAATAGTTTTTTCTATGTTCCGGCAGCTTCATAGGTTCCTGAGGAACTTCCAACATCGTAATATTTCCACAGATGGGATTTCTTTTGATGAAAATGGAGTTCCTGTTGGTGACTTTGATATCATGCACTGGACATCAGTTCGGAACAAATCAGATGTGGGGGTGAAAATTGGGAGTGTAGAAAGTCAATCCTCATCGGAAGTCAAGATCTCTGTCAATCAAAGTGCCATCCAATGGCCAACTTTATTTAACAAAGTAGTTGAGGCTGCTTGGATTGTGCTCTTCTATTTATCTCCATATGTGTAAATTTTTTTCAGAAGTTTTTTCAGAAAACACCTGGATTTTGTTTTCCCTTGAAGATGTTTCACTTCTCATCCAAGAAGTTTCTTCTGTTCTGACTGAATGGTGGAGGATGGAAGGATTTGGAACTGCTGAAAAGACTGTCTTGTAAACAGGATGTAGATTCAGCAACTGCAGGAAGGTTCCACACCCATTTGCACTATTCACGTGACTCTGAGGGCACAGATAAATTCCAAGTGGTCTCAACAACTTTCAGAAAGACTCCTAACAACCAGATGACATGCAGGGAATATAAATCCTTCCATACTCTGCCATTCAGTCAGAACTGAAGAAGCTTCTGGAATGAGAAGTGAAACATCTTCAAGGGAAAACAAAGATCAGTTGTCTTTTGAAAAAGCACCTTTGGGAGAAAATAGGAAGGGTTTAGCCCACTGAATTGCATAAGAGGAAGATATTATTAAGAAGGTGGAGAGGGAAATGAGGGCAGCTAAAAAAAGCCATTTACATATGATGAAACAATGACCAGTTGTATGACATAAAGATAGGGACTCTAGAGAAAGCTAGATTTTGGAGGTTTCCTGAGAAAGCTAAGATGGAGAAAGAATATATACAAGTTATGGCATTCTCATACATGCCCTAAGGAGAAACACCTTTTGCAATGGAACTTCTTTCCTTTGGAAAGAAGAATAAGGCAACAAGTCTATTTTGGGATCTAAAATGGAGATTGATAGAGGAGAATGACCCCTCATTTGCCCCTTGCAAATAGAGTAATTAAAGTTCATGCCACTACTTCTTGACTGATTTTGTTCAATGTGCTCCTGACTTTTGGAAGCTAGTTGATTTCAGTAAGCCTTATAATTCATACTAATCTTGTGGTTTAAGTTTAAAAGTAAAGGTTCCCTTGCACATAGTTGCTAGTCGTTTCTGGATCTAGGGGGCAGTGCTCATCTCCATTTCAAAGCTGAAGAGCCAGCACTTTCTGAAGACATCTCCATGGTCATATGGATGGCATGACTAAATGCCAAAGGGGCACAGAATGCTGGTACCTTCTCATCAAAGTGGTCCCTATTTTTCTACTTGCATTTTTACATGCTTTTGAACTGCTAGGTTGGCAGAAGCTGGGACAAGTAACAGGAGGTCACTCCATTATATGCTGCTAGGGATTCAAACCACCAAACTGCCAAACTTCTGATAGACAAGCTCAGCGTCTTAGCCACTGAGCCACCATGTCTCTTTATATATTGCCTCTAATTTATACATTGCCCTGATTAATCTTTTGGTTTATGTTTAGACGGTGCCTTATTCAAGATGTACAGAAAGTTGCTCCCTGGGTTATGCCATGCTTGTGAGAGAGGGAGCCCCAGTTTGCTGCTACAACTGTTCTCTGTGTATGGAAGGAACATTCTCTGGGCAAGAAGGTACAGTAGGTGGCTTCAAAAACAACAAAACATCAGGAGACAATCAAAATTCTCTATTGCTTTTTTGGGGTATTTGATCAAGAAGCAAGAAAAAACATTACACATCTTGAAGGCATCCACAAACATTTCAATGATTGAGCACTATCACCGAATTTTGTACGATGATGCAAGCATTAAAATAAATAATGAAAGGTTGCTGTTTTCTATTGAGGTGCTTGGTTTTGGGAAAGAGGACAAGTTTTGAGAGCTGATAATCACATTCATCTTCAGCCTTTAAAAAGGTTGTTGGTTATTTTAACTAATGTTGTGTCATATGAATATCCCTGGGCAGAAATATTATATTATTCCTTGAAAATGAAATAATTGATTTCTGATGAGGTTTTCATGCTCCTACAGCAGCAGAAAGAGATACACACTAACCAATTTTTTTTCCAGATGCAGCCCATTGTGAAAAGTGTCCAGATGACCAGTATTCCAATAAGAAGCAGGATCAGTGTATCCCGAAAAGCATAAGCTTCTTATCCTATGAAGAATCATTGGGACTCATCCTGGCTTCCTTTGCCATTGCTTTGTCCCTAACCACTGCCTTTATTCTAGGAATCTTCATTAAATACAACAACCGTGAACTCACCTACGTCCTCCTGGTTTCACTCCTGTTTTCTTTCTTTACCTCCTTTCTATTCATCGGTTGCCCCATGAAAATGACCTGTCTCCTTCGACAAACCATTTTCAGTATTGTTTTCTCAGTTGCCGTATCTTCTTTTCTGGCCAAGACTGTAATGGTGATGGTGGCCTTCCTGGCTACAAAGCCAGGAAGCAGGATGAGGAAATGGCTGGGGAAGAGTCTGGCCCACTCGATTGTTTTATCCTCCTTTGGTATTCAGGTAGGCATCTATCTCTATCTATCTCTATGACATGGCTTGGAATCTTTCCCCCATTCCCAGATTCTGACTTTCATTCCCAGCCAGAAAACATTCTGCTGCAGTGCAACAAAGGTTCAGTTGCTATGTTTTACACTGCCCTTGGCTACATGGGTTTTCTGGCTGCCATCTTTTTCTTAGTGGCATTTCTGGCTCGAAATCTGCCAGGGACCTTCAATGAAGCCAAACTGATCACCTTCAGCAAGTTGGTTTTTTGTAGTGTATGGATCTCCTTTGTCCCCACCTACCTGAGCACCAAAGGGAAATACATGGTAGCCGTGCAGATCTTCTCCATCCTGGCCTCCAGCCTGGGTTTACTGGGCTGCATTTTTATCCCCAAATGCTACATTATTACACTGAGACCTGACATGAACACCAAGGAACATCTGATGATGAAAACTCATTAAAGCTCCTTGTGTTGGTGTTTATTTTTGTTCAGTTTACATGCAGTATAAAATCACATATCTTGAAGTAATGTTTTACGTGTTGTCACTTATCTTTCTTCATTCCATGTGAATCTTGAATTATAATAATTGAGTAGTTACATTGCAAAAACAACTCAAACTATTTCAATTAATCATATCCTTCAATTGTCACACTCTGAATTCATATTAAGTCATAACTATCATCAGTGATATTAATAAAATTGCTGAAGCCAGGTGAGATAAATACTTACCAGAGATATTCTGATGTTGTTTTAAACCAAATTAAGGACTATGGCTAATAATGTGTGTTTTTGTTGCTATATAGGTTGGTGTTATGTTTCCTTTTCCGGAATGATGTTCTGACTATTAAAAAAACAGTTAATTTCAAATATATATTTGATTGGTCTCTTCCAGCTGGATAATGTAAGATCACTCATAGATAGATAAATGAGTTAGATAGATGGGGTAGGTTGAGAAAGAGAAAAACAGGGAGACAGCTAACATTCCATATATTAAGAATAGATAAAATATCAACATGAACATTGGAGCAACTTTAATCTTTTTCTCTGAATAAATTAATGAGACTAATTGTTATTTTTAACAGTCTTCAATCAAAAGAAAAATGTGTACAACTCTGAATGATTTTGCAGTGGAAATCATGTAGACACGTGATGTGACAATGAAGGTGTGCTTATGAGTATTAAAATTGGTTCCTGTTTTTATCCATCTCTATATCCATAACTATTTCCATATACATGCAGTGTGTGCCAGTGGTGAGATTCCAAATTTTTCACTACCAGTTATGTGGGTGTGACTTGGTAGGCGAGGCAGGGGAAGGATACTGTAAAACCTCCAGTCAGAGGTGGTATTTGCTGGTTCTCCTAACTACTCAAAATTTCCACTACCGGTTCTCCAGAACTGGTCAGAACCTGCTGAATACCACCTCTGGTGTGTGCATATCTGTGTGTGTCTGTGTGTCCTGCCAACTTAGCAATTCAAAAGCATGTAAATGCAAGTAGATAAATAGGTGCCAGTTTAGTGGGAAAGGAACAATGTTCTGTGCATCTACGATGTATAGTCATGCCAGCCACTTGATCATGGAAGCATCTTCAGATAGACCTGGCTCTTCATTTGTGAATCAAAGGTAAGCATTGCCCCTTGTCTTGGTCTCTCAATGCCATTACCTCTGCCTTCCACACTATCTCTCTTTCACTCAGAAAGCATTGGAAAAGCAAAGCCTTCCCAAATGCAATTTCAGTATTCACATTCTGACCAGTTTCACCCATTATGATAAATCAGGATTCTAGATTGTCCAAATTTTGATTTCTGCCATTGTAGTGTCAAACCTACCCTAGCTACTTCTAGGTTATCTGCAAAGGTGAGAAATATTTCCTCCCTCCAAATCAAAGTGTCCAGAGCCCAGCATTCAACAGGAATGAACTCTATAAGAATGAAATGGTATATGGTTTCCTACCTAACCATGGGTTGGGCTAGAAGACCTTCAAGGTCCCTTCAAATTCTGTTATTCTATTCTATTCTATTCTATTCTATTCTATTCTATTCTATTCTATTCTATTCTATTCTATTCTATCTCTGCCATGCATGCTCACGCACCTCTCACTGGCCGGCTGATCTTTGGGTGTCTGCTATGCATGTGTGTGGTCATGAGTTAGTTAGATGAGAGAGGCTGAGAAACAGAGAGACAGCTAACATTCTATATATTAAGAATAGATAAAATATCAACATAAACATTGGAGCAACTTTAACCCTTTTTTCTGAATAAATTAATGAAACTAATTGTTATTTTTGACAGTCTTCAACCAAAAGAAAAATATGTACAACTCTGAAGGATTTGGGGAAAAATCATGTAGACACCTGATGTGACAATAAAGGTATGCTTATGAGTATTAAAATTGATTCCTGGTTTTTATCCATGTTCATATCCACATCTATTTCCATATACCTATAGTGTGTGGATGTCTTTGTGTCCTGCCAATTTAGCAATCCAAAAGCATGTAAATGCAAGTAGAAAAATAGGTGCCAATTTAGTGGGAAAGGAACAATGTTCCAAACATCTATGGTGTATAGTCATGCCAGCCACTTGACCATGGAAGCATCTTCAGATAGAGCTGGCTCTTCATTTGTGAATCAGAGATGTGCACCACCCCTTGAGTTGGTTAGTTGAGTTGGACTGACAGGGGAAAATATTACCTATATTTACCTAAAGCTTTACCTACAAATATATAAATTTGTTTTTGTGCATGTGCCTTTTCTTTGTGTTTTTGTCAATCAGCCCTTCGGTGTACTACAGATTAGGAAAGCTATGCCATATAAGTCAGTACTACTTTTATCTAACCTTGTCTTGGTAATGAGGTCTCTGAATGCCATTACTTCTGCCTTCTACACTATGTCTCTTTCATTCAGGAAGCATTGGAAAAGCAAAGATCTTCCAAATGCAATTGAAATGTATTTTTAATTCACATACTGAGCAGTTTCACCAATTATGCTAAATCAGGATTCTAGATTGTCCGAATTTTGATTTCTGTCATTGTAGTGTCGAGCCTACCCTAGCCACTTCTAGGTTATCTGCAAAGGTGAGAAACATTTCCTCCCTCTAATCCTTGACCAAATCAAAGTGTCCAGAGCTCAGCACTCAACAGGAATGAACTCAACAAGAATGAAATGGTATATGGTTTCCTGCCTAAGCAGAGGGTTGGACTACAAGACCTCCAAGGTCCTGCCAAATTATTCTATTCTATTCTATTCTATTCTATTCTATTCTATTCTATTCTATTCTATTCTATTCTATTCTATTCTATTCTATTCTGAATTGGTTTGAACTGGTAGAATCCCACCCCTGAGTCTACACCTTTGGATCTGATCTTCAGATTAATATTCACACTTGAAGCAATTGATTGTCCAGACAATATATGTAACTAATTGATTTATACTCCATTAAATGATTTCAGAGGATGCAATGGAGAGCATGGCCTTAGCAGAAGGACTCATACCTGCACATACTTGCACATCAGAAGTTGCATGCATTGCCCTCTCTATGGGCACATGAGCCATCGCCCCAGCTCAGCTCTTCCACACATGTGTGCGCACTTCCCACCAGGCAGCTAGTCTTGGGGTGTCTGCCGTGCATGTGCACGAGGTTGGGCACATGCATGTGGATGCACATGCCTGAGTGGGGACACACGCACATCACATTTCTGGGAGATACTCATGTGTTTTGGGCGCTAGGTGCCAAAAAGGTTAGCCACCACTGTCATATAGCATTGGCCATGGGCTCAGCTCATGTAGTTCAGCCCTTCAACTTCAGCCATTGCTGGTATTGTACTGATATAGCATCATCTCTTGGTTCCCTATGTAAGAGACAGCAAATATCATCACATCATGAAGAAGTCAGTAACAACCTATTTTTCAGATTAATGCACCAGGGAATTTTGACTAGATCTTCTTTGTAACCAGGAAGACTGATAGTAGTCCAAATTTTGAAAGATACAATACATTTAACAGGGGCCTCCAATAGGTTGCTCACTATATCATGATCTGGAATTAACCGTTCTGGAGTATCTAACCTTCATTGAGAAAGATGGCCTCATCCACATCAGACATAATAAGAAGGAAGTATAATGGCCCATTGCCTAGTTCAAGAACATTGAACTATTTCCCCACATTTTAAGCTTTAGAATCTCAAGAATAAGTTTGCAGACTAAAAAACAATCAAACTTCCCTGAATTGTTCCTTTCTTGATTCTCAAATTAGGATTATTCTCCTGAGTCAAACAAAACTCTTTTCTCCAACTGCCCACTTTTGTGGCAATGTTCATTCCCAATTCCCCTTCTCATTTTTAAAACCATGATTATTTATTCTCCTTTGGGATTTCCACCACCACAATTAATTGCCAATCAATGTGACAACCAATGGGATAGACAGCACCTGATAATCTGATTTGTAACAGCCTCTTTCAGTGATGAAGGCAGAGGTTGGGGTAAAGCTGGGCAAATACTATAGCAGTCTAAAAGTTTAAAGGTAAAACTTCCAAATCTGGGGGCAAACTGGATCTTCCTCATTGTAATTGTGGTCTTCTGTGATCTCTGAGATTTAGCTCTGTGCTGAAGAAAGAACTGTAGGAAGGATCTCTTGCAGGATATGTCAAATGTTGCTGCTGCTGCATGTACAGCTTTTTCTGCTTCAGCTTCTGTCTCAAATTCCCTGTGCCAGTATGCTGATGAAATGTCCATTTAAGGTGATAATAGAAGAAAAGGAATGGTTCCATTACTACAAACCAGGAGACTATTGGATTACTGGAATAATGTCTGGAGTCCCAGGTCGATTGTACCAATTTTCATTTTCCAAGCCTCCAACCCACCAATTGAAAAGGTAATTGTCAGCATGACCATTACAGAAATCGTAGTTTTTACATTCAAGTTTAGAACAATATACATTGAGTTTACAGTAGTTGTTCGTGCACCTATTATTGTGATTAAAATAGTCATTTACAAGTAAAACATTACTACATATAATATTTGTATGCAATACCCAGGTCTGACTGCAAAAGACACAGTTCTAAGTTATCCAAACCAAGAATTTCGAGCCTAAGCAATTCTGTTGTGTACAGAAGAGTGCAAGACTTTTCTCGTGAAGTACTTCTGAATCTGCTCAATTGTACTGATTTCAGATATATGGCGGGGATTCCAAACAGTTGAACAATACTCTAAAATGGGTCTAGCATAAGTTTTATAAGCCCTAATTACAATACAATGTTTCCACAAAAGAAGCGTTGCAAAATTAAGTTTACAACTTTTAATGCTTTTTTAGCAACGCTGTTACAGTGAGCTTTGGAGCATAAATGTCAGAGATATGTACACCTAGGTCCTTAACAAGGTGAGGGTCCTCTGCTAGATCAATGCCACTTAGCATATACTTGAAATTTACTGATTACATTTACCAATATGTAACATAGAACATTTATTAATCGAAATTTGAAGTTGCTAAATAGGTGACCATTCAGTAACATAGTCGTGTTCACTTTGCACAACAACAGAATTATCTGTAGAATAGAATAATTTTATGTCATTGGCAAAAAGAATGCAACTGCTCTTTAGTTGATCACGTAAATCGTTGATATAAAGCAAAATGATGAAATTTCTTATGTTGCAGTGAGAACACCTTCTATCACATTCTCCCCTTCTTGTTGGCTGTTCATGAAGTCAACCAGAATTCAAGGCTCTTACCCAACATCACCCTGGGCTACAACATCTATCAGAACTTTTTCAATGCAAGAATGACATATGAGGCCATGCTGGATGTGCTGTCTACAGGACAGGAGAATATCCCAAACTACAGATGTGGAAGACAAAAGAACCAGCTGGTGATGCTTGAAGAGATGGATTCTGAACTCTTTGATCATATGTCCAATGTCTTGAGCATCTATAAAATTCCACAGGTATAAAGCCAAATGAAATTAATTCCATGTTGTAAATTGTTCAGATTTGCCTAGAAGGCAGCACTTGTATATATTTCTCCAAATAAATTGAAAGTCTGAAAGTAAATATTTGAAGAGCTGAAATAATTTTTAATTCACAAAGTGTGTATGTGTGTGTACATACGTATGTATATAAGGTAAAGGTAAAGGTTTCCCTTGCAAATATGTGCTAGTCGTTTCTGGCTCTAGGGGCTCATCCCACT
>NC_141991.1:16384667-16441229 GCF_049901715.1 Pseudonaja textilis
CTGGAGGCGCCTACACTTAAAAGTGCCCTGTGCATTACAATAGTTTATAGCTCTGCGGCTGTGTCATCAACAGGGAACTGTTGATAGGCTTGTGATATGTCTAGTTTCACGAAAATGGTTCCTGGCTCAAAAGAATGCAGCAGGTACACTGGGCTGGCATGCTTTTATGTGGTATAAGGGAACTAAATCGCAGGGCTATTTTAGAAAGCATTATATACGGGAGTCTTTATGGTTAAACTGGGAGAAAATTAAGGGACAATGTTATTTGAAAATCCCAGTTTGGTTATCGACTATTGAAGCTTTTTCTTATCCTATAACATACAAGAAGGAACAAACAGTTAGATATGGGGAAATATTGGATGAAAAGGGTGAACTTAAATCGATGCAAAATCTAGAGGAACAAGGTATAAAGATGAATTGGTTTTCATATGCACAAATACGCTCAAGGTATGTTAAAGATTCCAAAACAGAGGGATTCTATGATAAATTGACTGACTTAGATAAGATTTTGACAGTTACTGATGAAAAGATGATTAAAAAATTATATGGTTATTTACTGGAAATTAAACTAGAGGAAGAACAAGTTAAAGAAACGATGATTGTTTTGGGGAAGAATTTTGGATATGGGATTGATTTAGAGAAATGGCAAAAATTGTGGTCTCAAAATTATAAAATGACAATGTCAACAGCATATAAAGAAAATCTGTATAAGATGTTTTACAGGTGGCATTTCCCCCCGACAAGAATAGCAAGAATGTTCAAGAATAAATCTGAGAAATGCTGGAAATGTCATCAGATACCTGGTTCATATTACCATATGTGATGGACTTGTGAGGACGCTAGAAAATATTGGACTAAAATTCGCACATGGTTGGAAAAAATGACAAAGAAACATATAGATTTAAAACCAGAGATTTTTTTTATTGGGAATCTTACCTGATACATACAATAAAAATTTGAAATATTTCATTGTAAATGTATTAACAGCGGCTAGGATTGTATTTGCTAAAAATTGGAAGAGTGAGAAAATACCATCACAGGAAGAAATTACTAAGAAAATATTGGAATGTGCTGAAATGAGTAGATTGACATTTGAAATTAGAGAACAAGAAGATAAACAATTCGATGAAGTTTGGGACCTTTTTTATCAATGGCTAGATAATAAAATACAATAATAGAATATCTAGAACTTTAGGAAATAATGAATACATATTTCTTTTTTTTTTTTCTTTGATACTATCTTTATAAAATTTTATTAAGATAGATTTGGTATGACTTTATGATTTGGTTTAAAATAAATTAAGTAAACTATAGTTATCTCATTAAAGTATGAATCAATAAAATTATAGTCAAATGATTGTTTAATAATGATATCAGGCTATATAATTGTTGATTGACAATATGAGCTATTATGTAATATAACTACAATGGAGACTATGAAATGGATGCACACAAAAAAAATGATAAACCAACCGATACACTGTCTGTAAACTCATGAAGGAAAGGATGATGTTTTTATGTTTTATGTGTTCTTGTTTGTTGTTAAAATTAATAAAACTGTTTATAAAAAAAAAGAATGCAGCAGGTACTGAATAATTGGGACTGGATAAGCACTGATTTGTAAATATTTGTTTAACAAGCACTTGTAATCAGCACAAATTCTTAAACTGCCATCTTTCTTCAAGGGTGTCACTCTTGGGGTTTCCCTTTTTGTGAAGGCCACAGGCTCTAATCTGCCCTGCTTAATTAATTTGTCTAATTCCTTGTCCAGATTAGGATGGATTTCAAAAGGTACTCTTCGAGGATTTAAATGAATTGGAACTGCTAGAGGGTCCAAGATGAAAGAAATTGGGGTTCCCAAATAACAGCCTAGGCCAGGCTTGTCCAACCTGCGGCCCAAGGGCCGCATGCAGCCCAGGTCACCTTGTAATGCAGCCCAGTGCCCACCCCAACCTTCGTGCCAGAGCCAGTGAGGAGGAGGAGGAGAAGCAGGCGCGAGGCAGGGCGAGGCGAGCACCAGGCCAAGCAGCAACAGAAAAAGCAGGCGCTGTCAGAGCGCCACCTCCTGCTGTTGCCACCACCGCCATCGCCGCCGCTTCTGCCCCTGCCATCGCTGCCACCACTGCCCCCACCGCTGCTGCTGCTGCTTCTGCCTTCCAGTCCTGCCTCATCCAGCCGGGCCATTTGCAGGAGAAGAGGTAGGCGCGAGGTGGGTGAGCTTTCTCCCCCCCCCCCGCAAAATTTGGCCAGAAAATAAACCATGATAAAAAACCCGTGATAAAAAAACTGTGATAAAAAATAAATAATTTTTAATAAATAATTAATAATAAAAACATCTCACTAACTTCATTTCCAAATAAATTTAATATGTTAACTATGTTTTCTATGGTTTTTTGGATGATCAGGTATCGTTACTGTTATTTTATTTTATGGGAGGCCCAAACCAAATTTTCATCTTCTAATGTGGCCCAGGGAAGGTGAAAGTTTGGACACCCCGGGCCTAGGCCTTCGCTGAACACATCAGCATAGTCATTGAACAAGGCGTCCACCTCTGAATTTGCAATAGAGTGGATTCCGCCTATATGAAGGCCAAGGGCAGGGAATCAGTCTAACCCCAACAGGCTTGGGAGGGCACCATCCACTACCACTAAAGGCAAGTGACCGTTAAAATTTTGAAATTGAATAAAAAACTTGCCTTTTTCAGATGACTGGCACGGTTCGTCCTTGATAGTCACGTAGGGTTAAGTTGCAGACTTGAAAACTCTTCTTTGTTATCCTGGGGAGCAGTCATTTCAATGTGCTCCACAAGATGATGGACAGTGCTGAGTCGGTGTCTACCTGCATCCTGCAATGTTTCCCTTCTAAAGAAATAATAACACTGATTTTTTTAGAGCCTTTGATTGTCAGCTTGGCATGGTAGCAGGTGAAACAGTCAATTTGTTTTTGAAAATGCTGAGTTGTCTGAGGTTTCTGTGGTTGGGCAAAAGTCTTTCCTGCCTGACAGATGTTGGTTAAATAACCCTTTCTCTCACATTTTAGACAAATGGCATTCCTGAACTTGCAGGATGCTCTAAGGTGATTTCCTCCACAGCTTAGATAGATGGTTTGAGATCATGGAGGTTGACTGGGAACTGACCTGTTTTCCCTCTCACTGGTTTTGGACTGCCTGAGGTGATTTACGTAACTAGTTTATTCAGAGCCTTCCTCTGTGGAGGCTTCATCGTAATGAATGGCTGAGCTGTTCTGACTGACTGGATTTCCCTGAATTTCTGCTGTTGAAAATGCTGACAGCTCTGCAGCTTGAGATTCCTCTATTGCTAATTTTAGGGTCAAATCCCCTTTAGCCAATAGACACCTTTGTAGCCTTAAGTCCCGGACTCCACAAACTACTTGATCTAATAACATGTCCTCCAGATAGTCTCTAAACCCACAGTGCAAGGCAGCTGTTCGTAAAGCTGCCATATACCCACTAATAGTCCCTCCCTCAGCCTGGGTCCATCTCCTCAAAGCATGACACCTGGCAATTCGGGAGGGCTTAGGGGAATAATGGTTAGACTGTGGCTCTGCAAAAACTTAAAATGTAGGATTTTTTCCTATGGTTGGAAACGTCAGCAAAGTCTATGACATCTAGGAAACAGTCGAATCAGTTTCTGTAGGATTCCCATGTCTCTGCTGTCAGTCTGAAAAGCAGGAATGCAGGATTTGAGGTCATCTCATCTCAGCAGTGGTGGTTCTTCTGAGGAAAGTTGAACTTCGAGCTCACGAATAGTGACACTAAGCTCTTAAAGTGACATGCAGCTCGGTAGTGGCTTTGGCTATTTTTGTAGTGACTTCGTTCAGCGATTCTTTGCTCTTATATGTATCCTGCCCTCGTTGCCAGTGGAGTGGAGTGGCAGAACAACTGAGGCGAATGCAGAGCAAACTTCAGCTTTAACTTTATTGAAACAATAAAGGGTTGCTACGACTGCCATGCTAACAAGGCAGCCAGCTTGCAGGCAAAAGCTGATGCCATTTGAAAGCTCCCTTTTATAGTCAGCTGTGAAATGCATCAGCCAATAGTAACAGTATGTGTTCCTGCGGGAAGCACAAACCGGAGTGAAGACTTCAGCTTCAGAGCAAACAATAGACACAAACTCAGAGTAAAACACACCAAACTTGATTGCAGAAAATACGACTTCAGCAACAGAGTGGTCAATGTCTGGAATACTCTACCTGACCCTGTGGTTTCTTCCCCAAACCCCAAAAACTTTAACCTTAGACTGTCTACTATTGACCTCACCCCTTTCCTAAGAGGCCTGTAGGGGGCGTGCATAAGCGCACCAATGTGCCTACCTTCCCTGGCTTATTTTTTCTTTTTTTTCCTTATTCGTATCCATTCCATGTATTCATAGGTATGTTTATAGTTATATCTGTTATCTTATAATTGCTTCACAAAATAAATAAAAAACATCATCCCTGAAAACGAAACATAACACCAACCTATATAGCAACAAAAACACACATTATTGGCCATAATCTTTAATTTATTCTAAAACCATATCAGAACACCTCTGGTAACAGTTTATACAGCCTGGTTTCAGAAATTTTATTAATGTCATTGATGATAGTTATGCTTTAACATGAATTCAGATTGTGACAATTGAAAGTTATGATTAATTGAAATAATTTGAATTGTTTTAGCAACATTACTACTCAATTATTGTAATTCAAAATGCACACAGAATGAAGAAAAATAAGTGAGAATACATAAAACATTACTTCAAGATAGGTGATTGTATACTGGATGTAAACTGAACAAAAATAAACACTAACACAAGAAGCCTTATTGAGATTTCATCATCAGATGTTCCTTGGTGTTCATGTCAGGTCTCAGTGTAATAATGTAGCATTTGGGGATAAAAATGCAGCCCAGTAAACCTAGGCTGGAGGCCAGGATGGAGAAGATCTGCACAGCCACCATGTATTTCCCTTTGGTGCTCAGGTAGATGGGGACAAAGGAGATCCAAACACTGCAGAAAACCAGCATGCTGAAAGTGATCAGTTTGGCTTCATTGAAGGTCCCTGGAAGATTTCGAGCCAGAAATGCCACCAAGAAACAGATGGCAGCCAGAAAACCCATGTAGCCAAGGGCAATGTAGAACATGGCCACTGAACCTTCGTTGCACTGCAGCAGGATGTGTTCTGTCTGGGAATGAAAGTCATAATCTGGGAACGGGGAAAAGATTCTGAGCCATATCATACAGATGCCAACTTGAATACCAGAGCAGGATAAAACAATCGAGTGGGCCAGACCCTTCCCCAGCCATTTCCTCATCCTGCTTCCTGGCTTTGTAGCCAGGAAGGCCACCACCACCATTACAGTCTTGGCCAGCAAAGAAGATATGGCAACTGAGAAAACAATACTGAAAATTGTTGTATTATAGTGCGGCCTCTTTAGTATGGTTGAAGGAATGGGTGAATTTAACCAATAAGACAATATTACTCTTAGAAGGCCATGACTTACAGAGGGGGTGGCATGCTTTTTTATGGGATATTGGGAAAACTAGCCAGAAATATTTTCACAGACACCTAATCAGAGATTCATTATTGACTAATTGGAAGAAAATATGGAAAAAACACTGCTTAAAGATACCAATCTGGATTTCAACAATGGAGGCAATGACCCACCCAAATAATCTGGATATTACTAAAATGATTAAATATAAGGACCTATTGGATACACAAGGAAATCTGAAATCCTGGCAATACCTTCAAGATCAGGGATTAAAAATTGATCGGTGGGCATATCTTCAAATTCAAAGTAGATATAAACAGGACAAGAAAGAATTTGGAATTAATAATAAACTCCAGCAATTAGATAACATTGTATCAAGCAAAAAACAAATAACAAAATTTTATTATTATTTATTAGAGGTAGAATTAGAGGAAAAAATTGTTAAAGGAAACATGATAGCCTGGAGTAGGAACCTAGCACTTAGTATCACAGAATGGGAAAAGGTCTGGGGTAGAAATAACAAAATAACAAAATCGGTAGCATACAAAGAAAATGCCTATAAAATGTTTTAGAGGTGGCACCTTCCTCCTTCGAGATTAGCGAAGATACACCCCAATATGAGTCCAAATTGCTGGAAATGCAAAAAAAAGAGGGAACTTTCTTCCATATGTCTCTTACGGAAGCTCAAAAATATCGGCAGAAAATTAGAAATTGGCTGGAGGAAATGACAAGAGAAGAGGTCTAATTTAACCAGAGTCCTTTCTATTAGGGATTTTTGATAAAGAACTACAAAAAAAAGAGAAATATATAATAATACATATTTTGACAGTGGCCAGATTGGCTTTGGCACAATATTGGAAACAGCCTCATGTTCCATCAGAGGAGATGATTATCCAAAAAATTTCAAGTTGTGCAGAAATGGACAAATTAACCTTGGCATTAAAAGATAAAGACACTTCTACATATTACGACAGCTGGAACTGCTGGTACAAATGTATAGACCAAAGATAGATTTCACACTAAAAGGCAAAAGAAGATACGATAAAATCATAGTAGTGATATACAGATATACGTAAGGAATAATTGTGTAGATGGCATAAAATAAAGATAAAAAGGAGGTCTCACAAACTGTTGAAGATGAAAATGTTTTTAATTGTTTTCTATCTTTTTCTTTCTATTCTTTTTTTTCTTGTTTTCTTTTTCGCTCTTGCATTTATGTATGTGTGGTTGGTCTATTTTAATAGTAAAATAAGTGTATTTAAAAATATATATATCATTTTTACTGGACTTATCATATAGGCATAGGCTGTGAAATCTGACTCTAAATGTTCCCATGGTTTTCACTTAATTAAAGTTTTCCTCTCCTTTCCAAACAACCAGACATATAGGTGAATCAAGGTGTTGCCTGGTTTCCTGGTGACTTCACTCATCCTCCCTTCAGCCATCAGTGGGAATGTCCTTGGTTCCCAGGAGAAAATATTTTGTTTTGGCTACAAGACCCCAGTTATCTCTATCCCCCCTCCCTATCCCTCAACTCCAGTGTGGCAACCCTGAAACATCAAAATGGCCTCAGTCAGGTCAGTTTCAGAGCTGACACTCACTCTCAAATACCACTAACTGGACAACTGCTCTTTGGAATATCTCAACCCTTTCAACATCTAATTTAATACTGATGAGTCAGAAGGGGAGAATCAATGGAGCCTCAAAGGAGAAGACTCACCTGCCATGGCTGTACAATCTGGGGTGGTTGATGGTATCCCAACTTACATTCTCCTCTTACTCCATTGGGAGGAAGAGGCAGCACTGAGGACCCGGGCCACAATTTGAATTATTTGGGAAATACTGGAGGAATCCTGAGACAGGATTCTTGCAATCACATCATGGGATGGGAATTCCCAATTCTCTTTTTCTCTGCATTTTTTCCAAACTTTCTTTGATAACAGAGGATTTGAATAGGAACATCGGAATGCTTCCTTTCCATACAATATGGTCATAGATGTATAAGATTTAAAGTCGTAATACTGAGTCCTTCTCTTTGTCTGGATGAGGAAGGAAAACAAAGCATATTTATTTTGGAGATCAACACAGAGGTCAAAATCACTTATACTTAAAACTTTCAAAGTGGTTGCAATCCACACCCTTCCCATAATGGATGTATTAGTCCTATCAATTATTTGTATTATTGCTGCTAACATTCCCAAGGCCTGAAAAACCAGTTGGCATACTATAATTTTTATTTGACTCTTGATAAGAGAATAAAATATTTTCCTGTTTTCTTGTATGAGAGTTTCTCCAGCACTTGTTTGCATATTTGCTTCTGGGACAGTTCCTGAGAGGACAATGCAAATCCCATTTTTTAGAGCAAGGTTTTCCAAGTGTCTTTTGAATTTTTCTCCTCTTTCATTATCCTCAGAAAGGAGGCCGATCCATGTCCATTGGAACTGCAGGAGCAGCAGGGCAAGCACTGAATAAGGAGGTTCTTGGGGTGGGGTCATCCGATATGAAAAAGTGAAATGATGATTTTGCTCAGCCATCTGGTTGATGACACTGTAGTTGATCTAAGATAAAAGAGAAGGTATTGGTAGTTTGTGCCAGTTTTAACAATGAAAATCAGATGGTAAATCTAAGGGCCTTCCCCCACTTCTGAGAGATGTTTCAAATGATAACTGCATGAATTTTGCAAGTTCCCTTGATGTTCTGTCCTGTTGTTTTGTATGCTCCCTTTGAAACCAGATGTCAACTCGTAAAGCATTCCTGGCTTGCTCTAAAGTTGCCATAAGAAGGAGTGGGGGGAAATTTGATGGAGCCATTTGTTGCTATGATCAGAAGAACATTCCATGTATACCTTTCTCCAGATTGTATCTCAAGTTACCAAGCCCAGAGAGGCATGTTTTCCACAGCCCGGCGAAAGTGCTTCATTGGAGAATGTGATTTATGACACACCCTGGGAGAAGGAGGGAAACAGGGTCATAGTGGACAGTAAATTATGTAGGGCAGAGCCAACTGAGCTTGAGAAAAGTGCCAACATGTATCCCCTAATAAATAATTGGATTTCTTTTGAAACTTGGCTCGAGGCTCATGAATTAATTAGAGCATTTGTTGGAACCCTGACACCAGGGAGCTCTGAATTATCTGTGGGTAATGTTCATTGGTGGTCCTCATAGAGCACACCCTTCTGGTCACGTTATAACTCTGTGGGCCACCCATCCACTCAGTCAATTAGTCAATCAGAATAGAGCTGGAAAGTCTTCTAGTCAAAACATCTGCTCAAGCAGGAGACCCGAGTCCAGGCGTGTCAAACTCAAGGCCCAGGAGCTGGATCCAGCCTGTGGGATTCTTAGATTTGACCTGCAGGGCTGCCCTGAAAATAGCAAAGGACCGGCCTGCAGTGCCTCTGCCAGTGAAAAGGCAGCTAGAGAGGGATGCACATGGCTCTCCCAAGGTTCCTTTTGGCTGGCAGAGGGTTGCAGGATGCCATTCCAGAAAAAAATAGAGTTTGCGAGGGCCGTACATGTCCCCCCAAGCTCTGTTTTTGTTGGCAGAGCATTTGGGCCACCACAGGTGCCCCCTGACACAAGTGACATCATGCTGGCCACACCCACCTTGGTCATGCCTCCCCCTGAGGTCAAACACAAACCTGATGTGGCCCTCGATGAAATCGAGTAACATCCCTGCTCAAACAGGAGACCCAATACCATTTCAGACAATTGACTGTCCAGTCTCTTCTTTAAAAACCCCAGTGATGAAGCACCCAAAATGTCTGAAGGCAAAGCTGTTCCAGTGGTTAATTGTCCTCACTGTCAGGAAGCTTCTCCTTAATTCCATGTTGTTTCCCTCCTTGATTAGTTTCCATCCATTGTTTCTTGTCCTGCCTTCTGGTGCTTTGGAAAATAGATTGACCTCCTCCTCTTTGTGGCAGCCTCTCAAATACTGGAATACTGCTATACACTTGTGGAATATCTTTTTAAAATGACAAACATATTAATTTCTCATAGATTATTACTGCTTATTTGATTGTTTTATATGTTGGGCTTGAAATATTGCTTGTTATATCTCCCCCTAGCAAGTGGTATATAATATTGGTATATTATTTCATTGTCTACATATAGTTGATTTCAAATATTTCTGTATAAACTCTTTAATTGGCTGAATTTATTTCAGACATTTGAAATGCAGAAGTCAGTTTAATAACCTCACTTTAAAAACAAACCCCAAGACAACTGGCATTGTGCCAAGCCCCTGTTCAAAATAAGAATGAATATTATGACATATTTTATTCTGTCTTGTACACTAGAGAAAGTATGTACAAGCTGCTTTATTGAGGAGCCTTCTAGCTATCTTGACCTATTCATTTTTCTTCTTCATTTTTTTCTTTTGAATTTTTTACTTCAATCTCAAGATTACAAAAATGAGGAACTCACTGTGACAGTTATTAAGAGTTGGGACAGTCTGTCTCCTGGAGCTCCATTGCTGGATATTTTCAAGGAAAAATTTGTCTGACCATTCCTCCTCTATGTAAGGAGTTGGACTTTTTATTCTATGATTCTGTGGAAAAAAAATCTTTTTTGTATTGGTCACTACATTTTCAAAATGTTTAAAAGTCACTGATCCAACACTCATATGTTCTATGACAAAGTCTTGCTTTTCAAAAGTCATCATTTTCAAAATTCCCAATGGTCACACCCAGGCCTTTTCTACTACCAGAGGCCTGTTGGCCACATGGCCCGAAGCCAAAGTCTTTTACCCAGAAGCTGTCAAAAATGTTTTCCTTAGATTTCACATTTTTATAACTTCCCCATCATTTGAATAAAACACTTCAGCTTCTCTTCCAGTGGACCACCCTCTTCTGGAGCTCTGCAGATCTTCAAAAAAATAAGCAATCCATGGGAAATGGGATGTAGGAAGGAAGTCGATCCAGGAGGCTAACAAAGCAGACCCAGTGCCTGTGGAGACCCAATGCAGGATGTAGGGGGAAAAGAACTATGGGGATCCCAAAGGATTATAAGTGAGTTTGATGTATCAGGGGAGACTTTGGGTGGCTTCTTCCAACAGTAGGCTCTGCATGACCTTCCCCACCCTGAGATCCCTAAAATCCCTCATGTGCTTTTACTGACCTGTGCATTCGATTAGCAAATGCATTGGGCAAATCAGGCAGGGATCACATTTATTTAATGTGATTCAATCAACTGGATCCTCGAGTTACGAATATACACACACAGATATATATACAATGCATATGCATATATACAGACACACACATATACACACACACACACACACACATATGTGAGGTCGCGGTGGCTCAGTGGCTAAGACACTGGGCTTGTCTATCAGAAATCTCAGCGTTCGAAACCCTAGCACCGCATAACAGAGTGAGCTCCTGTTACTTGTCCCAGTTTCTGCCAACCTAGCAGTTTGAAAGTGTTATGTCTCTGGGACTGGTTGGAGTCCCCAGCCAGGTCCGCTGTTTGAGCGGGAGCACCAGAAGCTCCCATGGTTGGCTCCGTTTGACAGTCGGTTATATAAGCTGGCTGTCGAGCAGAGCCAGCCATTGTCACCCACTAGTCTGCAAGTTAGCAAGCAGATGCGACAACCCTTTATTCATTGCAATAAAGCCTGTTAGTTGTACGCTCTGGTCTCATGCCTCTTCCTTACCATTGCTCTACAACACTGGCGACGAGGATGGGATGGTCGAAGGCTAACCAGACGCGTTGATTTAAAGAGCTGTAAGTCACGGAGAGCGAAGCCTAGGGCGCTGTAGCCGCAGCCGCCCCACGCTCGCAAAGAGCGCGAAATTCAAACTGATACTGTTTGAGCTGATTCGCTGAACGAGCCACAGGCACAGCAGCCAAGGCTGCCCACGCTCACCAAGAGCGCGATTTTCAAAAAGAGCTACGCAGCCGAGAGAGACAACAGTAGCCGCGTTCTTTTAAGAGCACAAATTCTAACAGCGATTGAAGAAGACGAACCTGTTCCTTCGCCACGATGAGCGCGAATCCAGCATTCCCTCCATTCAAACCAAACGAGGAGACATGGGACTCCTACAAAAATCGATTCAGCCATTTTCTTGACTCCATCGGTCTAGCCAACGCTGCAGAGCATAGGAAGAAGTCCTATTTCCTGAGTTACTGTGGAGCCGCCGTTTTCGACACCGCTACAGCGTTAGTCGCACCCCACACCATCAGAAGCGTCCCATGGGACGAGCTACAGGAAATACTTTCCAATCACTATTCGCCCAAACCATCCCAAGTAGCCAGAAGGTATGCCTTCAGAGTCAGGAAGCAGGCAGAGGGGGAGTCGATCAACGAATACATGGCCACCCTGAGAACAGCCGCTTTACAGTGCGGATTCAAAGAATATCTGGAAGACATGCTGCTGGATCAGATCGTCTGTGGGGTGAGAGATCTGAGACTCCAAAGGCGTTTGCTGGCAAAAAAGGACTTGACTCTAGCCTTAGCCATGGAGGAAGCCCTGGCTGCTGAGCTCTCGGCCCAGTCAGCAGCAGAAATTCAGGGCAACCAATCTAAACCCAGCACGCCAACTGTCCATTCTGGAGAGGTAATCAGCGAAGATGACCCCACAGACACGTCTGACATTAACCGCTTAAACCATCAGAAGCCTTCACAGGTAGGAGCGGGGCAGAGAAACAACTTCACCCCCAAACAACCTCCCATGTGCCTAACCTGTGGAGGCTCCCACCCTAGGGCATCCTGCAGGTTCAGAAACGCCATCTGCCTGAACTGCCAAAAGAAGGGCCACCTCGCTAGAGTCTGCCAAGCAGGGCGATCTTTACCTCAAAGACCTCCACCACCTTCTAACTTCCAAAGGCAAGTGGAGGACTGCTATACCTGCTACCACGCTAACCATACTTCCCAAACCACTGATAAAATTAAAATTTCTGTTTCCCTAGAAGGTAAACCCTGCAGGATGGAGGTGGACATGGGATCCGCGTTCTCAATCATCTCCTGGGATACCCTGAAGAGGATCCAGCCCAGACTGTCCAGGAAACAGCTACAAAGATGCCACCTGACACTGCGAGACTACCAGGGCAAGAACATTCCTGCCCTCGGGAAAGGCAAGTTCCTTGTTCAATTCCAAGCCTTTAAGGGCCATCTGCCTCTAGTGGTGGTTAATGGTACACTCCCTAGTCTATTGGGACTTGATTGGTTTCCTTCTCTCGGCCTTAGTGTAACCGGGATCCATGCTGTCTCAACTTCTGATGTAGATACAGTATTTTCTGAATTTTCCGATGTATTTAGCAATGAGCTGGGTTGTTATTCGGGCACCCCCATATCATTTTCAGTAGACCCCCAGGCAACCTCTCTTCGTTTAAAACCACGCAGGCTGCCTTTTGCCATCCGTCCCAAATTGGACGCAGAACTAGATAAACTACTTAAACAAGGGGTGCTAGAACCCACTGATTTCGCTAAATGGGAGACCCCCATAGTCACCCCACTCAAAAAAGATGGCAGTTTGAGAATCTGCGCAGATTACAAAACCATGCTCAACCGCTATCTGCAGGTCAGCGCTTACCCTGTCCCCGTTATTCAGCATCTGTTACACACTTTCGAACCCGGCACCATTTTCGCCAAGTTAGACATGTCCCAGGCATACCAACAGTTCCCTGTCGATGAGCAGACAGCGGAATTACAAACCATAGTCACACACAGGGGGGCATTCAAATGTAAGCGCCTCCAATTCGGGGTCAGCGTGGCCCCAGGCATTTTCCAGTCACTCATGGAGAGGATTCTCCAGGGTCTCCCAGGAGTGGTGCCCTACTTCGATGACATCTTAGTCTCAGCCACAGACCGGCCCCAGCTCATTCAGAGAGTCAGGACAGTGCTAGAGAGGTTCAGGCAGCATGGCCTTAAACTTAAGAGGGAGAAGTGTGCCATCGCCACTAGGCAGGTGGACTTTCTGGGTTACAGAATAGACGCCTCTGGCATCCACCCCATTGAATCCAAGGTGAAGGCCATCCATGAGGCACCCACACCCACCAACAAGACTGAACTTCAAGCTTTCCTGGGACTCCTGAATTTTTACGCCTCATTCCTCCCACACAAGGCATCTGTTGCTGAACCATTACATAGGCTACTAGATAAAGACTCACCCTGGCACTGGGGACCCAAGAAAGCCCATGCCTTCAAGGCAGTCAAATCCTTACTCACATCAGAAGCGGTTCTAGTTCAATTCGATCAACGTCTTCCCCTGGTCCTGGCTGCTGACGCATCCCCTTTTGGCATTGGGGCTGTCCTGAGCCACAGACTCCCCAACGGTTCCGAGGCACCAATTGCTTTCTTTTCTAGGACCCTTTCTCCTACCGAGAGGAACTACAGCCAAATCGATAAAGAGGCCCTGGCTGCAGTGGCTGCAGTTAAGAAGTTCCACGAATTCTTGTTTGGCCACCACTTTGAGTTAGTGACTGATCACAAACCTCTTTTAGGACTTCTGTCTGGAGATAAGCAAACTCCGCAGGTACTTTCACCCAGAATGACCAGATGAACCTTGTTCCTGGCCGCTTACTCATTCAAGTTAGTACATTGTCCCAGCAAGACCTTGAGCCACACAGATGCCCTTAATCGCTGCCCCCTGCCAGTCCCAGTCGAAGACCCAGCGCCTATCCATGCCATTTTTGAGGTCAACGAACTCAAGCTTCCAGTGACAGCCGAGGACATCGCGGCCCACTCGAAAAAGGACAAAATCATCGCCCAGGTTCTGGACTGGGTGGGAAGGGGGTGGCCGGATACTCAATGTACAACTGATTTTATCCCTTTTAAAAACCCGCCAGCAGGAACTGTCGAAGTTACAAGGTTGTCTATTGTGGGGAACAAGAGTGGTCATCCCTGCATCCCTTCGAGTGCCCATCCTGAAGGTGCTTCACGAGGGTCATCCGGGCATCGTAAGAATGAAGGCTCTGGCCCGCAGCTAGGACTGGTGGCCCGGCATGGACGCTCAAATCGCCAACTGGGTAAGCTCTTGCCAACCTTGCCAACAAACCAGGGCTGCCCCTCCAGCTGCCACGCCCACCAGATGGGGGAGTGCAAACGCCCCCTGGTCCGGCCTACATGTCGACCTGGCCGGACCTGTGCATGGCAGGACTTTCTTGGTGGTTGTGGATTCATACTCCAAGTGGATTGATGTAGCCTTACTTCCCACAACCACCACCCAGGCGATAGTTAAAGCCCTAACCCATTTATTTGTCACCCACGGGCTTCCAGACACGCTGGTTTCAGACAATGGCCCACAGTTCACATCGTGTGAATTCAGCATGTACACTGCTAACTTGGGCATCAGACACGTCCTTACAGCACCATTCCATCCCGCTAGCAACGGGATGGCAGAGAGGGCAGTTAGGTCAACCAAGGAGGCACTCGCCAGGTTTGGCCAGGAGGATTGGCACTCTAAGCTGTCTCGTTTCCTGCTCAGCCAGCACACTACACCCTGCACCACCACCAACAAATCTCCTGCTGAACTCCTAATGGGAAGATGCCTTAGAACCACCCTGGATGGGCTACACCCCCACTATTGCCCAGACACCCCTTTAGGGTCCGACATCTGGTCAGAGACTTCGCCCCACAGACCTATACGCCAGGAACTATGCGGGGGAGCCATTGTGGGTGCCGGGACAAGTCATGTCAGTCACAGGTCCCAGATCCTACAGGGTCCTCCTGGAGGATGGACGTTTGTGGCGAAGACACGTAGATCAACTCAGAAGGCGGCGGATGGGCGCGACAGATACCACCCCGTGCCAACCTACCAGCACCAACGATGCCTCACCTGCGCCTGATGCAGATCCCCTGCGGAACCTGGTTTTCCCTGATGAGCGAGAGGGCTGGATGGAGAATCCGAGTCTCCGGCCGGAGTCACCGATCCAGCCACCGAGCGACCCAGTTGACCAGCCAGACCTCGAGACTCGGTCGGGCCAACCTGAGCAGGGGATTTCACCAGCACCACCGGGCTCCACACCAGAGCAAACCCACGCACCAACAATCGCTGAGGCACGTTCCGAGAACCAGGACTTGCCACCGGCCGGCAGTTCACCCGAACTGCGATGCTCTGGTCGCCAGCGAAGACAACCCACGTATCTACAAGACTACGCATGTTCTCAGCTGGGGGAAAGGAGTGTTATGTCTCTGGGACTGGTTGGAGTCCCCAGCCAGGTCCGCTGTTTGAGCGGGAGCACCAGCAGCTCCTATTGGTTGGCTCCGTTTGACAGTCGGCTATATAAGCCGGCTGTCGAGCAGAGCCAGCCGTTGTCGCCCGCTAGTCTGCAAGTTAGCAAGCAGACGCGACAACCCTTTATTCATTGCAATAAAGCCTGTTAGTTGTACGCTCTGGTCTCATGCCTCTTCCTTACCATCGCTCTACAACAGAAAGCATGTAAAAATGCAAGCAGAAAAATAGGGACCTCTTTAGTGGGACGTGTTCCATGCCTTTGGAGTTTAGTCATGCTGGCCACATGATCACGGAGACATCTTCAGACAGTACTGGCTGTTCAGCTTTCAAATGGACATGAGCACCACCCCCTAGAGCCATAAATGACTAGCACGTATGTGCATGGGGAACCTTTACCTTTACCTTATATACATGTGTGTTCTGTCTCACTTGTGACCATGAGGTGAGAGTCCAAGTTTCCAAAGGAATATAAATAAACAGACAGGACCAGGAATGACAGAGTTAAAATCCTTTGACTGGAGAAGTCCTTGGCAGTCTTCCAAAAGCTGCCTGCCAAGTCCGATAACAAGACAAGACCATAAATCAAAGGCAAACGCCGCACAGAGAATTTGTCAAAGCTTCTATCCCAAATAAACAAGTTGTACCGAATGAGGAATCAGAGCTAACACGCCCCCTTTTATTTCCTGAGGGGCATGTCAGTCTCTCATCTCAGTCCCTGATTTGACATTTCCTTTTATGTTGCATTTCAGGTCTATGTCTATGTCTTTGCCTTGCATCAAACCAGCATTCCACAGTTTGATCCTTAGCCAGAGGCTCCGCTACGCTCTCCTGATTATCTGCCAACACCTGAGGCACAACGAGGGAGGAAGGTCCTGGGGAGGAAGATGATTCCGAATCCTCCAACAAAGCAGGCTCAAACCTCAGAGCCAGATTCTCCTCTTCCTCCTGGCTCAAGTCTGTGTCCTCCAGCAAAGCAGGTTCAAACCTCGAGGCCAAATCCCTCTCTTCCTCATTGCTTAAGTCTGTATCTTCTAACAAGGCAGGCTCAGACCTCCAAGTCACAACACATATGTATGTATACACACTCTCACACACACACACACACTTTGTAAATTAAAAATTCTTTCAGCTCTTCTAATATTTACTCTCTGACTTTCAATTTATTTGGAGAAATATATACAAGTGCTGCCTTCTAGGCAAATCTGAACAATTTACAACACAGAATTAATTTCATTTGGTGTTATACCTGTGGAATTTTATAGATGCCCAAGACATTGGAAATACGATCAAAGAGTTCAGAATCCATCTCTTCAAGCATCGCTAGCAGGTTCTTTTGTCTTCCACATGTGTAGTTTGAGACGTTCTCCTGTCCCGTAGACAGCACATCCAGCATGGCCTCATAGGTCATTCTTGCACTGAAAAAGTTCTGGTAGATGTGGTAGCCCAGGGTGATGTCAGGTAAGAGCCATGAATTCCAGTTGACTTCATGAACAGCCAACAAGAAGGGAAGAAGGTAGTAGAAGGTGTTTGCACTGCAAAACATCACCTTGTTTTGCTTTATATCAACAATATATGTGATCAACTTAAAAGCAATTGTGTGGGGTTTTTTTTGCCAATGATGTAAAATTATTCAACTCTACAGATAATTCTGCTGTTTTGCAAAGTGATCACGACTATGTGTCTGAATGGTCATCTATTTGGCAACTTGAAATTTTGATTAATAAATGCTATGTCTTACATATTGGAAAACATAATCCGAATGTCAAGTATAAGCTAGGTGGCATTGATCTAGCAAATGACCCTCACTTTGTCAAGGACCTAGGTGTACTTATCTCTCACAATTTATGTTCCAATGGTCACTTTAACAGCATTGCTAAAAAAGCATTAAGAGTTGTAAACTTAATTTTGCAAAGCTTTTCTTTCTGGAAACATTGCATTGCAAATTAGAGTTTATAAAACTTATGCTAGACCAATTTTAGGGTATTGTTCAACTGTTTGCAACCACCACCTGACATCAGTACAATTGAGCAGGTTTAGAAGTACTTCACAAGAAAAGTCTTGCACTCTTCTGTACACAATAGAATTCCTTAGGCTCAAAATTCTGAGTTTGGAAAGCTTAGAATTGCATCGCTTGCAGTGCGACCTAAGTATTGCATCCAAAAATGATATGTAGTAATGTTTTACCTGTAAACGACGTGTTTTTTTTTAATCGCAATAATAGGCGCATGAACAACCGCTTTAAACTCAATGTAAATATTTCTAAACTTGACTGTAAAAACGTATGATTCCTGTAATAGGGTTGTCAAAGTCTGGAATGCCCTATCTGATTCGATTTTTTTTAAAAAACAATTTTATTGGTTTTTTAACAAACAAACAAACAAACAAAACATAAAAACATCAGCTCTCTTCGATACTTATATACAAACAGTGTGTCGGTTGGTTCATCAGTTTTGTGCATTCATTTCGTAGTCACAGTTACAATTACATTACATAATAACTCTTATTATCAATCCAAACTTATATATCCTCATATCATTATTGAAAGAAAAAAAAAAGATTTGACTATACTTTTGTTCAATCATGCCTTATGAGATAACTATAATTTAAGTAATTTATTCTATAACAAATCATATAATCATACCAATTCTATCTTAAGAAAAAAGAAAAAAAACATTTTATAAATGTAATGTCAAGTAACAAAAGAAAAGGGAGAAGAAAAGTCAATAATATTCCCTATTACCTAACATTCTAAGTATTCTATTTTTGTATTTCATCATCCAGCCATTGATAGAAAAGGTCCCAAATTGTATAACATTGTTTATCTTCTTGCTCTCTAATTTCAAATGTCAATCTACTCATCTCAGCACATTCCAATATTTTCTTAATAACTTCCTCCTGCAATGGAATTTTCTCATTTTTCCAATTTTTTGCAAATACAATCCTAGCCGCAGTTAATACATTTACAATCGAGTATATCAAATCTTTACTATAAACATCTGGTAAGATTCCCAATAAGAAAAGCTCCGGTTTCAAATCTATGTGTCTCTTTGTCATTTTTTCCAACCACATGCGGATTTTAGTCCAGTATTTTCTAGCATCCTCACAAGTCCACCACATATGGTAATATGAACCAGGTATCTGATGACACTTCCAACATTTTTCCGATTTGTTCTTAAACATTCTTGCTATCCTTGTCGGGGGGAAATGCCACCTGTAAAACATCTTATACAAATTTTCTTTATAAGCTGTAGACATTGTCATTTTATAATTTTGCGACCATAATTTCTGCCATTTCTCTAAATCAATCCCATATCCAAAATTCCTCCCCCAAGCAATCATAGTTTCTTTAACTTGTTCTTCCTCTAGCTTAATTCCCAATAAGTAACCATATAGTTTTTTAATCACCTTTTCATCAGTACCCGTCAAAATCTTATCTAAATCAGTCTGTTTATCATAAAATCCCTCTGTTTTGGAATCTTCATCATACCTTGAGTGTATTTGCGCATATGAAAATCAATTCATCTGTATACCTTGTTCCTCTAAGTTTTGTATCGATTTAAGTTCACCCTTTTCATCTAGTAATTCCCCATATCTAACTGTTTGGTCCTTTTTATAAATTATAGGATAAGAAAAAGCTTCTATCGTCGATAACCAAACTGGAATTTTCAAATAACATTGTTTTTTTATCTTCTCCCAGTTTAACCACAAAGACTCCCGTATATAATGTCTTCTAAAATAGCCCTGTGTTTTGGTTCCCTTGTACCATAGAAAAGCATGCCAGCCCAACAGCAAGTCATGACCTTCTAATGTCAACAATCTAGTCTTCCTTAATGTTATCCATTCTTTAACCCACATCAAATTTGCAGCTTGATAGTACAACTCCCAATTAGGCAGGCCAAACCCTCCTCTAGTTCTAGCATCTTGCAAAAGCTTTAGCTTTATCCTCGCTTTCTTGCCTTGCCATATATACTTCAACACAATTTTATTTAAGTCCTCAAAATAGTCTTTTCCAAGCCTAATTGGTATTGTTTGAAACAAAAATAAGATTCTGGGTAGAATATTCATCTTGATTGTTGAGATCTTCCCTATTAATGACAATTGTAAGTTTTCCCATTTCTTCAAATCTAGGGCTATCTGTTGTTTAAGTTTAATATAATTATTCTCTTTTAATATACTACATCTTGGTGTCAAATATATCCCCAAGTACTTAACCTTGTTTGTAACTTGAATTTTCAACAAATCTGCCAATTCTTCTCTCTGTCTTAGTAACATATTCTTTGACAAGATCTTTGTTTTATCTTTATTTATTTTCAGACCGGCCACCTCACCATATGTCTCTATCTTTTCCAGCAGCTTCAAGGCTGTTTCTATAGGGTCTTCTAAAATAAAGACTAAGTCATCTGCAAAGGCTTGTAATTTAAATTCTTCCTTTTTGATTTTCATTCCTTTTATAGTTTTATCTTCTCTGATATTTCTATTCAACACTTCCAAAGTCAATACAAATAGCAAGGGAGAAAGGGGACATCCTTGTCTTGTGCCTTTTCTTATATTAATAGAATCAGTAAATTCTCCCTCTATCATTACCTTTGCAGTTTGCTCATGATAAATTGCTTCTATTGCTTGGATAAATCTTCTAGCAAAGCCCATCTGTTCCAATAAGAGTAACATAAATCTCCAATTCACATTGTCAAATGCCTTTTGGGCATCTAAAAATATCAAAGCCATTTGCTTTTCAGGATGTGCCTCATAGTATTCCAAAGTGTCCAGGATTACTCTCATATTATCTTTAATTTGTCTCTTTGGCAGAAATCCATTTTGGTCTGGATGAATAAAACTATTCAAATATTTTTTAAGTCTTTCTGCTAATATCGAAGCAAAAATTTTATAGTCTGCATTTAATAAAGATATCGGTCTATAGTTCCTAATTTGCAGTAGATCAACCTCATCTTTTGGAATAAGTGTAATATAAGCTTCTGACCATGTTTTAGGTATCATCTTCTTTGACATAGCTTCATTCATGACATCTAAAAGTGGAATGCTGAATGATTCTTGTAATATTTTATAGAATTCTGCAGGCAGCCCATCTGGACCTGGTGCTTTCCCATTGTTTTGTTTCTTAAGTGCTTGACTTAATTCCATCATTGTTATATTACTTTCTAGCATTTCTTCAGTCTCTTTAGATATTTTAGGTAAGTTTGCATTCTGTAAGTACTGTTTAATTTTTCCCTCATCAATATTCTCTTTCTTATAAAGTTGTCCATAAAAGTCTCGAATAATTTCCTTTTTTTCTTTATTGCCATAACAGACTTGACCTTGATCATCTATTAACTGGGATATTTTCCTCGACTCTTTCTCCTTTCTCAGCTTATATGCTAGCCATCTACCTGGCTTATTTGCATCTTCAAAATAGTTCTGTTTAGCATTCCTAATCTTCTGTGCCAGTTCTTCTTTCTCTATTAAGTCCATTTTATGTTTAATTATATCCAGTTTCAATTTAATGTCTTTTTTCTGTGGCATTTTCTGTAACTCTTTTTCAAGTCTTTTGTGCTCATCTTCCAGGGCTTTAGTGGCTTGCCTTTTCCTAGCATTCTTTTTTCTTGTATAATCTATTATCAAACCTCTTACATATGCCTTCATTGTGTCCCAAACATTCTGCGCTGAAGTATCTTCTTTTCTATTTTCTTTAAAGAAAAAGGCAAGTTCTTTCTCGAGCCATTGTATAAATTCCTTCTCCTTTAGGGTAGTATTATTTAACGTCCATCTCGATCTTTTTTTTTTGGCCCTTCCATTTAATTGTCAATGGGTTGTGATCTGCCCAAGTACTTGCTTCAATATTTATTTCTTGAATACTAGATATTAATTCCGTTGAGATCCAGATCATATCTAATCTGGACCATGATAGGTGTCTATTTGAATAAAAAGTATATTGTTTGGTTTTGGCGTTTCTTTCTCTCCATATATCTTTTAAGATTAATTCGTCTGTCATTTTAAAAAAGGATTTAGGAAGTATCTTTCTATTATGCTTTGCTGTTGTTGCTATATAGTCTAATTTATTGTCCTCGATTCCATTAAAATCTCCCATCATAATTATATTAGCATAGTCCAGTCCAGTTATTTTCATATGTAATTTTTTATAAAATTCTTCTTGTTTATCATTCGGGGCGTAAATTGCAATCAAAAGTATTTTTATATTATTATCCATCATTTCCACCATTAATATTCTTCCATCTTCATCAGTGTGGATCAGTTTTGTGGGGATAGCCTCTTTAACATATAAGACCACTCCTCTTTTCTTACATTGAGTCAAAGAAGTAAATAATTTCCCTAATTTTGGCTGCACTAACAATTGTTCATGTTGTTTTTTAATATGTACTTCTTGTAAGCAAATTATGTCAAACTTTAATTTCCCTAATTTATGAAAAGTCTTCCTTCTCTTAGCAGCTGAATTCAGTCCGTTTATGTTCATTGTTATCAATTTTTTCTCTTCCATGATGATATTTTATATTTAGACTTGGCGGGTCTCATACATCTTGGTTCACGTTGGTCTTTGATATCCACCTGTCCACCTACTACGCCTTCTTCTTTTTCCATCTCCATTTGTTCCTCTTGGGATTCAGTTAATAAGACCTCTTTTTCTGCCTCTTCCTCTCTCCTTCCCAAAAAATCTGCGTAGAAGAGTTCTGCTTTCTCAACTAAATCAATTCTATATCTCTGTTCTTGCCATATAAACATCAATCCTTCTGGGATCAGCCATCTGTAATTCACTTCCTTCTTCAATAACACTTTGGTCAAAAATCGATATTCTCCTCTCATCTCTCTTACTCTTCTAGGTATTTGTTTTAGGACCAGGATTTCTTTACCTTTGTATTTCAACATCTTCTCTCTTGCCGCTTGTAAAATTTGTGTCTTAATAGATTTTTTAGTAAATCTAATATGGACTTCTCTGGGTAGGTTATTTCTCATCGCATATCTTGTGGAAACTCGGTATATCTCATCTACTCCATCCATCATCTTTTCCTCTGTTGTTTCCAAAGCATCAGCCAAGATTTCTATCATTATTGCAGCCAAGTCTTGCCCTTTTTCTTCCTCTATATTTTGGAATCTGAGATAAAATTCGGACCTCTCCATCTCCCACTTTAACATCCCACTTTATTCTTGTTCAACCACCATTAATCTAGTATAAATATTTCCAATCTTCTCCTCTCTTCGTTTACCCTCTTCTTCAACTTTTTGAATTCTCACATCATACTTCACCATCATCTGTTGGATATTTTCCACCTTTTCTTCAGTCTTCCCTGTTCTTTGTTCAATAATATCTATTTTTGTCTTAAGGTCTTGAATTCCTTGCATGATCATCAGTAAAGTTACTTTTTCTTGTTCTTTATCTTGCTTTGACTTTACCTGTGTTGAACGTTGTCCTCCAGGTGGTGAGGAAGCAGAAGGAGATATGGAAGCACCTGGGGGTATGAATTTCCTACTCATTTTAGGTGGTTCAAAATCTTCAGGTTCTTTCAAATTTTAATCCAATCAAAAACGTAGCCAATTATAATCCAAAGTGGAAAAGTCCAGCAGCAAAAAATCCAACAGTGAGGGAGAGAGAAAAAAAGAAAAAAGAGGGGGAAAAAAGGAGATTCTTCAGGTTCTTCCTGACCCTAATCCAATTATAGAGTAATCCAGGATAAAAAATAAAAATAAAAAGAAGCAAGCCCAGTAATAATAATAATAATAAAAAAAGAACAAAGCAAGAGAAGAAGAAAAAAAGAAGTAGTATCTTCAGGTTCTTCAAACCTTAATCCAATTAGAGAATCCCAATTTAAAAAGAAAAGAAAAGGAGACCAAAATAATCCAGGAGTATAAATAGAAAAAGCAAAAATCCCAATAAAAAAGGAGAAAAAAAAAAATAAAAAAAATTCTAAGGCTTCCCCTTGAAAATAAAGAGTAAAAATAGAAGCATTGCTAAAATAAGAATTTACAATAATGCTAGTGTGGGGGGGGTAGTGGAATTAAAAAAGAAAATTTAAGAGAAAGAAACAACACACTGCACTCTGTTTAATTGTTGAAGGCTTTTGTTATGGCTCACTTCCCTTCAAAGTCAAGCCATAAATATTTAATTGTTGATAGAAATCCAGAAAAGCACCTGTAATAATACTGCGCTCTTCCCTCTATCTTATCACAAGAATGTCCTTGAGAAGGAGCCTTTCATAATTTTCTCCACTTCAAGTAAAACTTCAAGCCTCTAGTTGGCAGTGTTACAAAGTTTCTTAGTTCTCACTTTCCCCCCTCCTCTCACAAAGAGATAGTTAAAGTTCAAAAAAAAAAAAAGAACAAGAGATATAAACATATATATATACAAAAAGAGAAATAACCAAAGTGAGCCTCTAGCCTAGAAAAGAGTTTTAAAAAAAAGAGATCCAAGGGAGAATGAAATATATGTAGAAAGAAAAAAAGAGACCAGTCCGGTTATCTACTAAGTAGCAATAAAGTCCGGTAACAAAAAATAAATAAAAATAAAAGTAAAACCTCGCTTTGACGTCTCCCTTAAAAAAATGCCGCCAATTCAGTTTTGTCAAAAATCACACAGATTTCTTCTAACAGTCAAAGTGTCCTTTCAAACCTCAAAATATTTTTTTAAAAAAGCAGTTTCTCACCCAGCCGACACACTTTCTCTTTCAGCCTCTTCCTTTCCAGAGCTGCCCCGACTTCAGCAGCATGGGGGCTGCCTCTTCGCCGCCAGCAAAAGGGACTTCTCCTGGGTCATCCAGGGACTTTGCGGTGTCCCTGGGATCCACAGGGTATGCCCCTCACAATAACCGTCCCGTTTGGACCGGCCAGGGGCGAAGATATCGGCTGCAATCGTAGAGCTCGATTGCAAGCCATATCGTCTTGGCGCCAGCTCCTCCCCTCCCCCCTGATTCGATTTCTGTGGACCTTATGTCATATTTAAGTGGTCAGTAGAGGGGGGCATGCATAAGTGCAGGAAATGTCCCTGTCATTGTATTTTTTTATTCTCTTATTCTTGTTCTCATTTTTGTTTGACAAATTCAAATAAATAAATAAATAAATAAATCTTCACTTTGAATTTTCATGAAAGCATGTCATGTTTACTGTAACTTTATATCTATATAGTGCAATGCCAAAAAGATAATCAGATACTCATTATTCAATTAAACTATTCCATTTATTTGGACTTCGCAGGTGATAAGACATTTTTGAAATTTCTATGAGAAATTCACACCAGTAGGAGCTTCTTGCCAAAAGAAATATCAGAGAGAGATAGCAAGCTTATAATATCAGGATCAAAGGAATCCTATCAAAATCATCAGAACTGATTCTGCCTATAAATTTCTCCAAATTATGACTTGGGAAGGAAAAATGAGGAAAATTATTCTTATAGTTCAGTAGCCAGGTAAGGAAAACAGTTACAATAGTAATAGTAACATTTTAGTCAAAAAGAACATGTGAAGGTTTCTTACTATTGTAACTGCATCAAGCTGCTTAGAATAAACTCTTGCAAAACCCAAGTGTTTATTTTATTGACTTACCTATTTGCAAAGCTAATATATCATTCATATCAATTCACAACAATCCATAAAATGTAATTAAAATCATACCCTTACCCCCAGGCACCAGACTACATATGCTCACAGCTTGCAACCCTTATTCCTAGCCCAATGCTTGGGGGGAAATCTGTATCTTCCCACTCCTCCAGAATGTTAATAAGGGATGCTACCAAGTGTATATTGTGTATGTTGTGATTATATTATATGATTTCTACCTGTTATACCACCCTGGACATGACTAACAGCTGGATTCAAATGGTTGATTAGACCTTTTTTTAGACCTAGAAATTTGCTGCAGAATATTCATGGCTTTAGAGTTATTGTCCTATATTCTACAGTTAACTCAAGTTAATGAGATTCCTCTGTGACTAAACATTAACTTATCACCTAAAGTCTCTCCCCTCCTTAAATTTGGTTTTTGAAAGGTATCCCTTTTATTTAAATCAAAAGGAACAGGGAAACCACAAAAATGTTAAAGGGTGGAAAGAAACAGTCGGGTAGGTGGTATGAATTGTAGAGTAAATGTAAGGAAGGGGAAGAAACAGTGGGGAGAAAATACAAGAGATCTCACTCTGTTCTAAAGTATTTATTCAATCACTTTATTGGGAGTTACTGCTTCACTATTGTTCATAAATAAATAAAATAAATATGAATAAATAAGTTGCTGACTCCACAGTCCCAAGGCAATAATGTTGAAAGCAGGCAGAACCCATCCAGGCAAGGTTCATCATGGGACAGAGTTTGAAATGCCCAGTGTTGGTCAGTGTTCAGGCTGACACTTGTGGAAGAACTTAAAAGGAACTTTGCAAACTCAGGTCTTACAAAATCATCAATTTCCCCAGGAGCCTTTCCTCTAAACCAAGGGTCTTCAGATTTGGCAAGTTTAAGATTTGTGGACTTCAGCTGCCAGAATTCCTGAGCTAACATGACTGGAGGAGGAATTCTGGGAGTTGAAGTCCACAAGTCTTAAAGCTGTCACGTTTGAAGACCCCTGCTCTAAAGGAAATTGGGATGAGCAATCATGGCTTGCTTTTCTCTCAAAGTGAGGAATAGGAGAAGTGAAATCATTCCTAGAAAAAATATTGGAGCAGATAAAATCAATCACCAGAATCCTGGACATACTGACAATTACGTTTTCAATTGGTGGGTAGGAGTCTTGGAGAAAGAAAATTGGTACAATCGAGCTAAGACTCCAGACATTATTCCAGTAATCCAGTAGTCTCCTGGTTTGTAGTAATGGATCCTTTTCTTCCATTATCACCTCAAATGGACATTTCATCAGCATACTGGCACAGGGAATTAGAGACAGAAGCTGAAGCAGAAAAAGCTGTACATGCAACAGCAGCAACATTTGACATATCCTGCAAGAGATCCTTCCTACAGTTCTTTCTTCAGCACAGAGTTAAATCTCAGAGATCACAAAAGACCACAATTACAGTGAGGAAGGGCAGTTTGCCCCAAAATTTGGAAGTTTTATCTTCCAACTTTTAGACAGCTATTGTATTTGTCCAGCGTTACTCCAACCTCTGCCCTCATCACTGAAGGAGGCAGTAACAAATCAGATTATCAGGTGCTGTCTATCCCATTGGTTGTCACATTGATTGGCAACTAATTGTGGTGGTGGAAATCCCAAAGGAGAATAAATAATCATGATTTTTAACATGTGAAGGGGAATTGGGAATGAACGTTGCCACAAACATCGGCAGTTGGAGAAAAGAGTTTTGTTTGACTCAGGAGAATAATCCTAATTTGAGAATCAAGAAAGGAACAATTCAGGGAAGTTTGATTGTTTTTTAGTCTGCAAACTTATTCTTGAGATTCTAAAGCTTAAAATGTGAAAAAAAAAACTTCAATGTTCTTGAACTAGGTGATGGGCCAGTATCAGTGGTGGGATTCAATTTTTTTTACTACTGGTTCTGTGGGCGTGGCTTGGTGGGCCTGGCAGGGGAAGGATACAGTAAAATCTCCAGTCAGAGGTGGGATTTGCCAGTTTTCCGAATTACTCAATATTTCCGCTACCGGTTCTCCAGAACTGGTCAGAATCTGCTGAATACTACCTCTGGCCATTATACTTCTTTCTCATTCTGTTTAATGTGGATGAGGCCATCTTTCTCAATGAAGGTTATGTACTCCAGAATGGTTAATTCCAGATCATGATATATCGAGCTATTGGAGGCCCCTGTTAAATGTCTTGTATCTTTCAAAATGTGGATGACTATCAGTCTTTATGGTTACAAAGAAGATCTAGTCAGAATTCTCTTGGTGCATTAATCAGAAAAATAGCTTGTTACTGACTTCTTCATGATGTGGTGATATTTTCTGTTTCTTACATAGGGAACCAAGAGATGGTGCTATATCAGTACAGTACCAACAATAACTGAAGGTGAATGGCTAAACAGCATGAGCTGAGCCATGGCCAATGCTATATGATGTGCAGGTATGAGTCCTACTGCTAAGTGTGCATCTTGAGACCTCTCTCCATTGTATCCTCTAAAATCATTTAATGGAATATAAATTAATTAGTTACATATATTGCCTGGACAGTCAATTGCTTCAGGGAGAAAGTTAACCTGAAGCTCAGATTCCAAAGGTGTAGACTCAAGAGTGGGATTCTACTGGTTCAGACTGGTTTGGGTGAACTGCTAGTTCTGATGATCATTTGACACCCACCCACCCACCCCTGCCTGTGCTTTATTTCCTTGTTTTTGAGCACAGCTGATTCGCGCAGCAGAGTAATTTGCTGTGCATCAGCTGTTTTACTCACCAGGGCTGCAGAAGAGGTATGTATTATAGCTAAAAATTGTCTTTTGTATAATGCTGTTTGTGAGTGCCAAGCGTGCATTTTGCGCATGTGCAGTCACCGAACCAGTTGTTACGCTAGATGAATCATACCATCATGTAGACTCCAAAGTATGGACACCAAAGATATGTGACAGCTGTCAGAATGCACTGCTGAGATCTGTGCTATGAGGCTTCCACCAGGTTTGAAGACAAGTGTCACCAAAAACTGATAGAAAACCCCAAGTGGCATGACAAAATCATACCCACAGTTATTACTACAATGGACTTTCAGTCTCATATTGTATTAGACTCTGTACTTTGGAAGGCCACCATCATCATTGCAGTCTTCGTCAGCAAGGAAGACACGGCAACTGAAAAAAACACTAAAAATGGTTTGTTGAAGGAGACAGGTCATTTCCATGGGGTGACCAATAAACAGATGGGAGGTCAAGAAAGAAATCAGGAGTGAAACCAGGAGGATGTAGGTGAGTTTCTGATTCTTGGCTTTATCTACAGGAGTTTCTCAGTATTTAATGAAGATTCCCAGAATAAAGGCAATAGTTATGGTAATGGATAAAGCAATGACAAAGAGAGTCAGGATGATACACAGAATTTCCTTATAAGATAAGAAAATTATAATTTTAGGGACACATGTCAGCATTCCAACAAAATTCTCCATCCCAAATTCAGCACTCTGAGACAAAGTCCATCCAAGTAAGAATTTATTAGAGAAGTCATAAGCAAAGTGAATAGGAAAGATGGTAGGGATGTTTCCAACTTAATCCCACTGCATTTTACTTCAAGCAGCTTCACTATGGAATATAAAATCCACAGATCTTGTACATACATACATACATACATACATACATACATACATACTTCATATGTGTTGCAACCAAAAGTGTGTGACTCTTGCAAAGGAATGGCAGGATTTTCCTGATGTGTTGTGAGGCAATCTTTTGATGGACATGCTGCATGTGGAACACCACCAAGTGAATAGAATAGAATAGAATAGAATAGAATAGAATAGAATAGAATAGAATAGCAGAGTTTGAAGGGACCTTGGAGGTCTTGTAGCCCAACCCTCTGTTTAGGTAGGAAACCATATACCATTTCATTCTTGTTGAGCTAATTCCTGTTGAGTGCTGGGCTCTGGACTCTTTGATTTGGTAAAGGATTGGAGGGAGGAAATGTTTCTCACCTTTGCAGATAACCTTGAAGTGGTTTGACACTACAATGACAAAAATCAAAATCCAGACAATCTAGAATCCTGATTTAGCCTAATGAGTAAAACTGGTCAGTATGTGAATAAAAATATATTGCAATTGCATTTGGAAAAGCTTTGCTTTTCCAGTGCTTTCTGAATGAAAGAGACATAGCGCCGTACACAGAAGTAATTGCATTCGGAGATCATTATCAAGACAAGGTTAGATAAAAGTAGTACTGACATATGACATAGCTTTCCTAATCTGTAATACACTGAAAGACTGACTGACAAAAAGACAAAGAAAAGAAACATGCACACAAAAAAATTTATATATTTATAGGTAAATTTTTAGGTAGAGATAGGTAAAAAATTTCTCCTGTCAATCATGACCAACCCAAGGGGTGGTGCTCATCTTTGATTCACAAATGAAGAGCCAGCTCTATCTGAAGATGCTTCTGTGGCCATGTGGCTGGCATGACTATACACCACAGATGCATGGAACATTGTTCCTTTCCCACTAAACTGGCACCTATTTATCTACTTGCATTTACATGCTTTTGAGTTGCTAAGTTGACAGGACACACCCATACACACACTATGTGTATATGGAAATAGATATGGATATGGACATAGATAAAAAGCAGGAACCAATTTTAATATTCATAAGCACACGATCATTATGACATCAGGTGTCTACACAATTTCCCCCTCAAATCATTCACAGTTGTACACAGTTTTCTTTTCATTGAAGATTGTCAAAAATAACAATTTGTCTCATTAATTGATTCAGAGAAAAAGATTAAAGTTACTCCAAAGTTTAGCTGTCTCTCTGTTTTTCTCTTTCTCAGCCTCTCTCATCTATCTAACTCATTTATCTATCTATGAGCGATCTTAGATTATCCAGCCAGAAGAGACTAATCAAATATATTTTTGAAATTAATTTTTTTAAAAGCCTGAAAATAAAACATAATACCAACCTATATAGCAACAAAAACACACATTATTAGCCATAATCTTTAATTTAGTCTAAAACCATATCAGAACATCTCTGGTAACAGTTTATCTGGCCTGGTTTCAAAAATTGTATTAATGTCATTGATGATAGTTATGATTTAACATGCATTCAGATTGTAACAATTGAAGAATATGATTAATTGAAAGAGTTTGAATTGTTTTAGCAACTTTATTACTCAATTATTATAATTCAAAATTCACATGGAATGAAGAAAGATAAGCGACAACATGTAAAAGATTACTTCAAGGTATGTGATTTTACACTGCATGTAAACTGAACAGAAAATAAACACCAACATAAGGAGCCTTAATGGGTTTTCATCATTAGATATTCCTTGGTGTTCATGTCAGGTCTCAGTGTAATAATGTAGCATTTGGGGATAAAAATGCAGCCCAGTAAACCCAGGCTGGAGGCCAGGATGGAGAAGATCTGCACAGCTACCATGTATTTCCCTTTGGTGCTCAGGTAGGTGGGGACAAAGGAGATCCAAACACTGCAGAAAACCAGCATGCTGAAGGTGATCAGTTTGGCTTCATTGAAGGTCCCTGGCAGATTTCGAGCCAGAAATGCCACCAAGAAACAGATGGCAGCCAGAAAACCCATGTAGCCAAGGGCAGTGTAGAACATGGTCACTGAACCTTCGTTGCACTGCAGCAGGATGTGTTCTGTCTGGGAATGAAAGTCAGAATCTGGGAACGAGGGAAAGATTCCCAGCCATGTCATACAGATGCCTACTTGAATACCAGAGCAGGATAAAACAATTGAGTGGGCCAGACCCTTCCCCAGCCATTTCCTCATCCTGCTTCCTGGCTTTGTAGCCAGGAAGGCCACCACCACCATTACAGTCTTGGCCAGCAAAGAAGATATGGCAACAGAGAAAACAATACTGAAAATGGTTTGTCGAAGGAGACAGGTCATTTTCATGGGGCGACCGATGAATAGAAAGGAGGTCAAGAAAGAAAACAGGAGTGAAACCAGGAGGACATAGGTGAGTTCACGGTTGTTGGCTTTGACTATGGGAGTGTCTCGGTATTTAATGAAGATTCCCAGAATAAAGGCAGTGGTTAGGGACAAAGCAATGGCAAGGAAAGTCAGGATGAGTCCCAATGATTCTTCATAGGATAAGAAGCTTATGCTTTTGGGGACACACTGATCCCGCTTCTTATTGGAATACTGGTCATCTGGACACTTTTCACAATGGGCTGCATCTGGAAAAATAATTGGTTAGTGTGTTTCTGTTTCTGCTGCTGTAGGAGCATGAAAACCGCATCAGAAATCTATTACATTGTTTTCAAGGAATAATATAATATTTCTGCCCATGGGGTATTTATATGACACAACATTAGTTAAAATAACCAACAGCCTTTTAAAAAGCTAAAATTGAATGTGATTATCACCTCTCAAAACTTCTCCTCTTTCCCAAATCCAAGTAAGAAAGTAACACCTCAATAGATTATTTTAATGCTTGCATCATCATACAAAATTCAGAGATAGTGCTCAATCATTGAAATGTTTGTGGATGCCTTCAAGATGTGTAATGTTTTTTCTTGCTTCTTGATCAAATACCCCAAAAAAGCAATAGAGAATTTTGATTGTATCCTTGTTGTTTTTGAAGCCACTGACTGTACCTTCTTGCCCAGAGAATGTTCCTTCCATACACAGAGAACAGTCGTAGCAGCAAACTGGGGCTCCCTCTCTCACAAGCTTGGCATAACCTGGGGAGCAACTTTCTGTACATCTTGAATAAGGCACCGTCTAAACATAAACCAAAAGATTTATCAGGGCAATATATAAATTAGAGGCAATATATAAAGAGACATGGTGGGTCAGTGGCTAAGACGCTGAGCTTGTCAATCAGAAAGGTTGGCCGTTGGGCAGTTTGAATCCCTAGCACCACATAATGGAGTGAGCTCCCATTACATGTCCCAGCTTCTGCCAACCAAGCGGTTCGAAAGAACGCAAAAATGCAAGTAGAAAAATAAGGACCACTTTGGTGGGAAGGTGCCAGCATTCTTTGCACCTTCAGCATTTATTCATGCCAGCCACATGGCCATGGAGACGTCTTCTGACAGTGCTGGCTCTTCAGCTTTGAAATGGAGATGAGCACTGCCTCCTAGAGCCAGAAATCACTAGCTCGTATGTGCAAAGGGAACCTTTAGTTTTCAACATAAACCACAAGATTATTATGAATTATAAAAGTTTACTGAAATGAACTGGCTTCCAGAAGCTCAGGAGCACATTGAGCAAAATCTGTTACGAAGTAGTGGCATGAACTTTAATTACTCTATTTGCAAGGGGCAAATGAAGAATCATTCTCTTTCCTCTATCAATCTCCATTTTACATTCCCAAACAGATTCATTTTCTTATTCTTCTTTCCAAAGGAAAGAAGTTCCATTGCAAAAGGTGTTTCTCCTTAGAGCATGTATGAGAATGCCATAACTTGTATATATTCTTTCTCCATCTTAGCTTTCTCAGGAAACCTCCAAAATCTAGCTTTCTCTAGAGTCCCTATCTTTGTCTCCTACAACTGATCATTGCATCATCATTTAGCTGCCCTCATTTCCCTCACCACATTCTTAATGATATCTTCCTCTTATGCAATTCAGTGGGCTAAACCCTTCCTATTTTCTCCCAAAGGTGCTTTTTCAAAAACTGATCTTTGTTTTCCCTTGAAGATGTTTCACTTCTCATTCCAGAAGCTTCTTCAGTTCTGACTGAATGGTGGAGTATGGAAGGATTTGTATTCCTTGCAGTTATCTGGTCGTTTGTAGTCTTTCTGAAAGTTGTTGAAGCCTCTTGGAATTTATCTGTGCCCTCAGAGTCATGTGAATAGTGTAAATGGGTATGGAACCTTCCTGCAATTGCTGAATATATATCCTGCTGACAACACAGTCTTTTCAGCAGATCCAAATTCTTCCAGCAGATAAAATCCTTCCATCCTCCATCATTCAGTCAGAACTGAAGAAGCTTCTGGAATGAGAAGTGAAACATCTTCAAGGGAAAACAAAGTCCATGTCCCTTCTGAAAAAACACCTTTAGCAAACCATGACCTGGATGACTGAGAATCTCCATAGGCATTCTGGAGTTTCTGTTACTTAAAACAAGATCATTTCATGTACTATAAATTATAGCAACATATTCCAGTTCAATAATGTAGATTGCAAATTCCGCAATACAATGCAGCAGGTTCCAGTGTGTGACAGATTATTGTAAGACCTCTAAAGTAAAATATATCTAATAAATTAATGAGGCTTTAAGTTCTCTTAGTTGGAAGTTATCTCAATTGGCCTCAATAAGAATTATTTCTGAGCTGAAAATTTACACATATGGAGATAAATAGAAGAGCAAAATCCAAGCAGCCTCAACTACTTTGTTAAATAAAGTTGGCCATTGGATGGCACTTTGATTGACAGAAATCTTGACTTCTGAAGAGGATTGGCTTTCTACACTCCCAATTTTCACCCCCGCATCTGATTTGTTCCGAACTGATGTCCAGTGCATGATATCAAAGTCACCAACAGGAACTCCATTTTCATCAAAAGAAATCCCATCTCTGGAAATATTGTGATGTTGGAAGTTCCTCAGGAACCTATGAAGCTGCAGAAACACAAAAAAAGCTATTACAATTTGAACTTTTATTCAATGTTTTTATTGCTCTTATTCTGGATTGGAGGTACTCAGAATAATTCAACCTCTTCAAATCATCACTACAGTCTGAGAGATATTTCATTGGCAGCTTCTTGCAGTCATTCTCCAGGAATTTACAGCTGTTTGTTAAATATTTATCTCACATTCTTGAAAACATGGAATAGATAACACCACCATCAGGTGGCTTTGTAACTGGCTGACAAATTATATTCAACATTATATTCCTCCTCTGAGGAACCTTATTTACATGGAGTGAAGAAAGCAATGGGGTATCCCAAGCTTCCATTTTAGGCCCAGCACTCTTCAATGTCTTCAAAAAGGATCTAGGTGAGGGAATTGAAGGGGAACTCATCACATTCGCAGGTGACACTAAGCTGGCAGCAATAGGCAACACCCCAGAAGACAAGCTCAAGATCTAAAAAGTTCTTGGCAAATTGAATATAGGCCCCTACCTAACAAAATGAAATTCAGCATAGATAAAAGGAAGGTTTTTCACTGAGGCAAGAAAAATCAATAGTATAGGTTACAGACTATGTGAAACTTGGTCCAATGCCAGTAATTGTGAGAAAGGTCTTGGAGTCCTAGTAGACAATCACTTAAATATGAGCCAACAATATGTGGCAGCAGACAAAAATGCCAATGCAATCCTAGGCTGCATTAACAGAGTGATAGAATCAAGATCACATGAAGTTCTAATAACGCTTTTCAAAACCTTATTAATGCCATATTTAGCATACTGCATCCAGTTCTGGTCATCAACACAATATGAAACTCTGGAAAGACTGCAGAGATGAGCAACAAGAAATGATTAGAGGGCTGGAGGATAAAACATACCACGAACAGTTACAGGAATTTGGTATGTCTAATCTAAGGAAAAGAAGAACTGGAGAGACATGAGATCATTTTTCTAATATTTGAGGGGCGTCACAACATTTCCCAGAGTACTATTAGGCAAGACAAGAAACAACGTTTGGAAATTAACAAAGGAGAGAAGCAACGTAGGACTAAATAGGAATTTCCTAACAGTGAGAGCAATCAACCAAGCTTGCCTTCAGAAGTTGTTAATGCTCCATCACTGGAGGCTTTCAAAAAGAGACCTGGGCAACCATTAGTCTGAAATGGTATAGGGCGAGGGTCTTCAAACTTGGCAAGTTTAAGACTTGTGGACTCAACTCCCAGAATTCCTGAGCTAACATGACTGGAGAAGGAATTCTGGGAGTTGAAGTCCACAAGTCTTAAAGCTGTCAAGTTTGAAGATGCCTGGCATAGGGTGTCCTGCTCGATTAGTGGGTTGGACTGTGGGATCCTTTCAAATTCTATTATTCTGTTTCATGTTCTGTGTTTTGCAGTTTCACCATCACAGCCCATCTGAGGCAAGACCATTTGCAGATATGGGAAAACTTGTCATGGGAGAAGATGGAGAATACAATTTTCCATCAGTCCTGATCAAAATGAAGTTAGCGGAGTTTAACTTTGGGCTAGGAATGTAACAAAAATTGCAGAATGATGTTATCTCTTTCAAAGAGTAGATATGGAAGCGTATCCATTAGTTCAGGAGATGTGTGGATGAACCTTTTCTTGTCCCCAGAAGAAGCTTTGATTTATACCTTGTTGCTATATTACAAACTTTTAGCCAGCAAAGTCCAATTTTAATGCAGAAAAAACAATCCAGCTGAACTCCTTAGCTTGGAGACTAGATGACTTTGTGATCACAATAAAGGGTTGAAGATTGTTGGACTATTCTGATGCTTGTGTCGAGAAAACCCCAATTTGAAAATAGCCAAGAGGAAGTAATGCAGACTATGATATCAGAAGCCCAAACAGCAGGCCAAGTAACCACCCAAGGCCAAGCTAACCGCAGCCCCAGATGCCTAAAAAACAAACTGACAACTGAGTTGAAAGCAGCCCTTTTGACTGATCCCTGGTTTGCAGAGTATCAAACTGATTTGACAATGAATGAAGTACTGGCTTGGAAAAGGACAAAACTTTATGTACCTAATAATCTAAGACTAATAGTACTAAAGCGTAGCCATGACTCACAGTTGGGGGGACACTTTGGTTTCTTAAAATCCCTGCAATTAGTCAGAAAACTGTTCTGGTGGCCAAAAATGAAACCTGATATTGAAGACTATCTGAAAATCTTCTCAATTTGTGCCACAATGAAACACAGAACTGGGAAAACCCTTGGCCTCCTTCAACAAATATCTGAACCAACAAAGCTGTGGGAAGAAATCGCAATGGACTTTATTGTAGAATTACCTGAGAGTGGAGGGAATACAGTTATTTGAACTGTTATCAACTTATTCTCTAAGCAAGTCCACTTTACAGCCTGTAAAGGACTACCTTCAGCTAAAAAGCTTATAAAACTGTTTGTGAAGCATATCTATAGGCTCCACGGAGGACCTCATAGAGTAATCTCAGATTGAGGCATACAGTTTACTGCTATGTTCTGGAGGGAGTTTTTAAAGTCCATTGGGTCATCCCAAGGGCTATCCTTAGTGTTCCATCCTGCATGCAATGGGGCAACAGAGAGAGCGAATGCCATCATTAGATGCTATGTAAATTATCAACAGGAAAACTGGGTGTAGCTGTTGCCATTTACAGAAGTTGCTTACAATAACACAGTACATAGCAGCCCAGGCTTGACCCTGTTCCAAATCAACACCGGCATGGAATTTGTCCCTATGCCAGAATTACCTATGGAACACCCAACATCCATGTCTTTAACGGAATGGATGGATTCATTAAAAAAAGGTTGGGAAGATACAAAAAAAAAACTTTGACTGAAGCTGCTGAGGAACATAAAAAGCAAGCAGATAAACATAGATCCCCCCAACCACCATTTAAAGTAGGGGACAAAGTGTTTTTGTCAACTAAATATTTCAAATTGAAACTTCCCAGTAGGAAGTTAGGCCATAAATTCTTAGGTCCATTCCCTATATCAAAAATAATCAATCCAGTCATAGTCCAATTAAGTCTTCCCCAACTATTGGGGAAAATACACTCAGTGTTCCATAGTAGTTTATTGAAACCAGCTGTAGGATCAAATCTAAGACCCTTCCCAACATCTCCCCCCAAACCTTTGATCGTACAGGGTGAGACACATTACGAAATTAAGAAAATCCTTGATTCTAGATTGTACCAAGGGATGTTACAGTATTTGGTATTATGGAAGGGTTACCCTTTGTCAGAGGCTATGTGGGTAAAAAGTTGGGATGTACATGTAGATAGATTGGTTAACCAATTCCATAACAAATTTCCTGGCAAACCAAAGGGTTTGGAGGGGGAAGAGAGGGTTAAGGGTATTGCATTAACCCCTGGTTGTCTTTTGTTTATTATCTCTTTAGGAGGTGAACTTCTCAAGGAGGGATGCCTGCCAACTTTGGAAGTCATATTTCACACTGTCACATAGCCTGAGAAAATGGGAGGGGGTGGTTTCAATTGAGTAGTTCTAAGTAGACAAAATAAAATTCATTTCTTAGTTATTAAGTGTGGCACAGCAGAGAAAAGGGATCTTACACTGGGACAGATCATGATTGGTCCATGTGATGTGATGATGAGAGAAAAGGGGAAGGATCGTAGTTTGGGGCATTGTGGGAAGTCTGGGAAACTTTTAGTTTCAAGATTCCACAGATGTGTCAGGTGCTATTCTAATAAAGGTACTTTTGAGATGATCGCTTGTTCAGAGTTACTGATTGGAATGGAGGTTTGCTAGAATAATGACAGCTTGCTTAATTTTGAAAATTACATTTTGTCACCATAGAGCAATTTCTGTCACAAAAGCATCCCAAACTAGCACAGGTTGTTTAACTTTGGAAGATTTTTCTCTATCATCTCTCTCTAATTTGCTGTCAGGGTTAGAGGCAGGACTCTGAGGCAAGCAGGTTCCTCAAATATCAGTTTTATTGGACATATCATATAGGCATAGGCTGGTGAAAACTGACTCTAAATGTTCCCATGGCTTTCACTTAATTAAAAACAAAAGTTTTCCTCCCCTTTCCAAAGAATCAGTCACATGGTCCACAAAGGTGTCATCCAGTTGCCTGGTGACTTCACTCATCCTCCCTCCAATCATCAGTGGGAATGTCCTTTATTCCCAGGAGAAAATATTTTGTTTTGACTAGAAAACCCCAGCTATCTTTGTTCTTCCCTCCCTTTCCCTCAGCTCCAGGGTGGCAACATTGAAGCATCAAAATGGCCTCTGTTAGGTCAACTTCAAGATTGACACTCACTCTCAAATACCACTAACTGGGCAACTGCTCTTTGGAATATCTCACCTTTTCTACTTCTAATTTAATATTGAGAAATTGGAAGGGGAGAATCAATGGAACCTCAAAGGAGAAGACTTACCTGCCATGGCTGTACAATCTGGGATGGTTGATGGTATCCAACTTGCATTCTCCTCTTACTCTGTTGGGAGGAAGAGACAGCACTGAGGACCCAGGCCACAATTTGAATTATTTGGGAAATACTGGAGGAATCCTGAGACAGGATTCTTGCAATCACATCATGGGGCGGGAATTCCCAATTCTCTTTTTCTCTGCATTTTTTCCAAACTTTCTTCGATAACAGAGGACTTGAATAGGAACATTGGAATGCTTCCTTTCCATACAATACGACCATAGATACATAAGATGTAAAGTCGTAATACTGAGTCCTCCTCTTTGTCTGGATGAGGAAGGAAAACAAAGCATGTCTATTTTGGAGATCAACCCAGAGATCAAAAATACTTACACTTAAAGCTGTCAAAGTTGTTGCAATCCACACCCTTCCCACCAGGGTTGTATTAGTCCTATCAATTATTTGTATTATTGCTGCTAACATTCCTGAGGCCTGAACATCCAGTTGGCATACTATAATTTTTATTTGACTCTCAATAAGAGAACGAAACATTTTCCTTTTTTCTTGCATGAGAGTTTCTCCAGCACTTGTTTGCACATTTGCTTCTGGGACAGTTCCTGAGAGGACAATGCAAATCCCATTTTTTAAGGCAAGAACTTCCAAGCGTCTTTTGAATTTTTCTCCTTTTTCATTGTCCTGAGAAAGGAGGCCAATCCACGTCCAATGGAATTGCAGGAGCAGCTGGACAATCGCTGAGTAAGGAGGTTCTTGGTTTGGGGTCATCCGATATGAAAAAGGAAAGTGATGGTTTTGCTTGGCCACCTGGTTGATGACACTATAGTTGATCTAAGATAAAAGAGAAGGTACTGGTAGTTTGTGCCAGTTTTAATGATGAAAATCAGATGGTAAATTAAGGGCCTTCTCCCACTAATGAGAGACGTTTCAAATGATAACTGCATGAATTAGAATAACAGAGTTGGAAGGGACCTTGGAGGTCTTCTAGTCCAACCCCCTGCCTAGGCAGGAAACCCTACACCACTTCAGACAAATGGTTATCCAACCTCTTTTTAAAAGCTTCCAGTGTTGGTGCATTCACAACTTCTGGAGGCAAGTTCTCCCACTGGTTAATTGTTCTGACTGTCAGGAAATTTTTCCTTAGTTCTAGGTTTCTTCTCTCCTTGATTGGTTTCCACCCATTGCTGCTTGTCAGTTGCTTTGGAGAATAGCCTGACTCCCCCTTCTTTGTGGCAGCCCTTGAGATATTGGAACTGCTATCATGTCTCCCCTAAGAAAGCGTTTTCCTTAGATTTCACATTCTTATAGCTTCACCATCATTTGAATAAGACACTTAAGCTTCTCTGCCAGTGGAGCAGCCTCTTCTGGAGCTCTGGAGATCTTCAAAGAAACAGAAATGGGAAATGGGAGAGGGTGGGCTTGAGCGGCAGTGGATATATGCTTTTCTCAGAGCTCCAAGGAAGACACCAATACCCCAGCAGTTGGATGGTCCCAGTGGACCCAAACTGTCCCATAGAGATGGTAAGTGAAAGGTGTGCATCCTGTCGATCCCAGGGACATCACAAAGTCCCTGGTTGATATAGGAAAGCTCCTACAGTCCAGCAGTGGAAGGAAGAGGCCATTAATCTTGAGCTGCTAAGAACCTGTGCCAGTCTCAGAATGGAAAAAGAATAGAAAGAAGGTGTGTTGGTATGTGTGAGAAATTCTTACTTTTAAAAAAAAAGATAGAGAAGTATACCAAGTGAAAGATTAATTTAAAAAAGAAAGAAGACAGGAAAGTTAAGGGCAGTGACAAACGGCAGGAAGCTGTCAAGTTCATTCAGACTTTTTTTTTGAAAGGAATATTTTCTTTGCTTCTTCACTTTGAATAACTGGACTGGACTGAACTTAAAAATTAAGAAGAAATTAACCTTTTTTGTTTTTTAGTTTAAAATCTCTGAAGTACTTTGTTCTTTTGACTTTTATTCACTTTCACTGTTTAGAATACATAGATACAGTGTAACTAAGATACAAGTGCAAGGAAAGATAAGAAATACTGACAACTAAAGGTCATAGGGGGATTTTTTTCTTTTTTTTTAGAATAATAGATTAAAGATTAAGCTATTTTGACTACAGAGAAGTGGAGAAAGATAATGAGTCAGCACTGAAAACAGGTGATGTTTTTATATAGCTGGTATACAATTGGAAAGTTGAATAAGATAAAGAAAAACAAAGAGAACACTGTGACCTTGGATAATATATATGCTTCGGATTCTGGCTTTCTGGACTGACTGAATGTTACACTGAGACTTTGGTTTACTTAGTGACATGGATTCATAAATTACAGCTGGTACCTTCCTTTTTTATTTTGTTTTTTTATTTTGTTCTTTATTCTATTTTTGCTGGAGCGTATGTTGGATTTACTTTTTCCTTTCTTTTTTTTTTGGGGGGGTTGTTTTACTTTTTGGCCTAGTTTTTCAAAGTGGATTAATTTTGGAATGTTTGTTTTCTTTTTCTCTATTTTTTTTCCTTTTCCATTTTTCCTTTTTTTCTTCATTGATAGTTTGACTAACAAGTGGATTAATAAGTAGATATAATTTGGCATTTTTGGATCCTATTTTTATTTTTTTGCTTTTTTTTCTTTTTGTTACTCCCTTTTCCTCTCCTCTTCTATGTAGCAGTTGATGGATTTGTATTTTCTTTTCTTTTTACTTTTTTGGGAAATTTTCTCTTTTGTTTTTTTTTCCCGTTTCATATATTAGACTTTCTGAATCTTATATATTTTGACTCCATTTCTTTTTTGGATTTATAGTTTGCCTTTTTGTTTTTGGATTTTCTAACTTTGTTTTCTTTTCTTCTTTTGGATAAAATTGGATTAAGATAACAAAGAATCTGAAGATTTATTTATATGTTTGGGGGGCTTTTGCGAATGAATTACAATTTGATTTGATATGAGTAAAAGAATTCCTACTGGATCATCAATCCCTTCTTCCTCATCCCTGAGCCCAGCTAGTCAATAATCTATTACAATTATGCTTCAGCAAGAGAAAGAAAAAGAAATTTCAATGGAAGAAATAAAGTTAATGTTTCAAGTAATACAAGATCAAAAGAAGCATACAGATGATAGAATGGAAAAGCTGGAGGAAAAAATGGAAGGAGATTTACAATAGGTGTTAATGATATATGGATAAAAAATACAGAAGATGGAAGAAAGAGGTGATAAAACAAATAAGAAAGTAGGAGAAATAGATAACAGATTGACAATGGTTGAAAGCAAAAAAGGGAAAGATTCAATAGGAGGGAGCAGTAGGTGGTCAAATGATAATTAAAGAACCAAGACAAGAAAGAACAAAAAGAGCAATACATTCTACCTATAAAGTATAAACAATGGAAGAGGAAAAGAAATTGATTTCTTGAACATAATGGGTGAAACTGGTCAGAATGTGAATACTGAAATTGCATTTGGGAAGGCTTTGCTTTTCCAATGCTTTCTGAGTGAAAGAGAGATAGTGTGAAAGGCAGAGGTAATGGCATTGAGTGACCAAGACAAGGGGCAATGCTTACCTTTGATTCACAAATGCAGAGCCAGGTCTATCTGAAGATGCTTCCATGATCAAGTGGCAGGCATGACTATACATCGTAGATGCACAGAACATTGTTCCTTTCCCACTAAACTGGCACCTATTTATCTATTTGCATTTACATGCTTTTGAATAGCTAAATTGGCAGAACACACAGACACACAGACACACACAGGCATGCACACACCAGAGGTGGTATTCAGCAGGTTCTGACCAGTTCTGGAGAACCGGTACTGGAAATTTCGAGTAGTTAGGAGAACCAGCAAATACCACCTCTGACTGGAGGTTTCACAATATCCTTCCCCTGCCACGCGCACCAAGCCATGCCCACAGAAATGGTAGTGAAAAATTTGGAATCTCACCACTGGCACACACTATATGTATATGGAAATAGATATGGATATAGAAATGGATAAAAAACAGGAACCAATTTTAATACTCATAAGCACACCTTCATTGTCACATCGGTTGTCTACATGATTTCCCCACAGAATCATTCAGAGTTGTACACATTTTTCTTTTGATTGAAGGCTGTCAAAAATAACAATAAGTCTCATTAATTGATTCAAAGAAAATGGTTAAAGTTGCTCCAATGTTCATGTTGATATTTTATCTATTCTTAATATAAAGAATGTTAGCTGTCTCCGTTTCTTTCTTTGTCGGCCTCTCTCATCTATCTAACTCATTTATCTATCTATGAGTGATCTTACATTATCCAGCTGGAAGAGATCAATCAAATATATATTTGAAATTAACTGTTTTTTAATAGTCAGAACATCATCCCAGAAAATGAAATATAACACCAACCTATATAGCAACAAAAACACACATTATTAGCCATAGTCCTTAATTTAGTCTAAAACCATATCAGAACATCTCTGGTAACAGTTTATCTCACCTGGTTTCAGAAATTTTATTAATGTCATTGATGATAGTTATGATTTAACATGAATTCAGATTGTGACAATTGAAGGATATGATTAATTGAAATAGTTTGAATTGTTTTAGCAACTTTACTACTCAATTATTATAATTCAAAATTCACATGGAATGAAGACAGATAAGAGACAAGATGTAAAACATTATTTCAAGGTATGTGATTTTACACTGCATGTATAGTGAACAAAAATAAACACCAACACAAGGAGCCTTAATGAGTTTTCATCATCAGATGTTCCTTGGTGTTCATGTCAGGTCTCAGTGTAATAATGTAGCATTTGGGGATAAAAATGCAGCCCAGTAAACCCAGGCTGGAGGCCAGGATGGAGAAGATCTGCACGGCTACCATGTATTTCCCTTTGGTGCTCAGGTAGGTGGGGACAAAGGAGATCCACACACTACAAAAAACCAACATGCTGAAGGTGATCAGTTTGGCTTCATTGAAGGTCCCTGGCAGATTTCGAGCCAGAAATGCCACCAAGAAACAGATGGCAGCCAGAAAACCCATGTAGCCAAGGGCAGTGTAGAACATGGCCACTGAACCTTCGTTGCACTGCAGCAGGATGTGTTCTGGCTGGGAATGAAAGTCAGAATCTGGGAATGGGGGAAAGATTCCCAGCCATGTCATACAGATGCCTACTTGAATACCAGAGCAGGATAAAACAATCGAGTGGGCCAGACTCTTCCCCAGCCATTTCCTCATCCTGCTTCCTGGCTTTGTAGCCAGGAAAGCTACCACCACCATTACAGTCTTGGCCAACAAGGAAGATACAGCAACAGAGAAAACAATACTGAAAATGGTTTGTCGAAGGAGACAGGTTATTTTTATCGGGTGACCAATGAATAGAAAGGAGGTCAAGAAAGAAAACAGGAGTGAAACCAGGAGGATGTAGGTAAGTTCACGGTTGTTTGCTTTGACTATGGGAGTGTCTCGGTATTTAATGAAGATTCCCAGAATAAAGGCAGTGGTTAGGGACAAAGCAATGGCAAGGAAAGTCAGGATGAATCCCAACGATTCTTCATAGGATAAGAAGCTTATGCTTTTGGGGATACACTGATCCCGCTTCTTATTGGAATACTGGTCATCTGGACACTTTTCACAATGGGCTGCATCTGAAAAAAAATGGTTAGTGCATGTATCTGTTTCTGCTGCTGTAGGAGCATGAAAACCTCATCAGAAATCAATTTCTTCATTTTCAAGGAATAATAAAGTATTTCTGCCCAGGGATATTCATATGACACAACATTAGTTAAAATAATCAACAGCCTTTTTAAAAGCTGAAGATGAATGTGATTATCAGCTCTCAAAACTTGTCCTCTTTCCCAAACCAAGCAAGAAAGTAACACCTCAATAGATTATTTTAATGCTTGCATCATCGTACAAAATTTGGTGATAGTGCTCAAACTTTGAAATGCTTGTGGATGCCTTCAAGATGTGTAATGTTTTTTCTTGCTTCTAGATCATGTACCCCAAAAAAGAAATAAAGAATTTTGATTGTATCCTTGTTGTTTTTGAAGCCACCTACTGTACCTTCTTGCCCAGAGAATGTTCCTTCCATACACAGAGAACAGTTGTAGCAGCAAACTGGGGCTCCCTTTCTCACAAGCATGGCATAACCCAGGGCGCAACTTTCTGTACATCTTGAATAAGGCACCATCTAAACATAAACCAAAAGATTAATCAGGGCAATATATGAATTAGAGGCAATATATAAAAGGACGTGGTGGCTCAGTGGCTAAGATGCTGAGCTTGTCTATCAGAAAGGTCAGCAATTTGGTGGTTTGAATCCTTATCACCATGTAACGGAGTGAGCTCCCGTTCCTTGTCCCAGCTTCTGCCAACTTAGCAGTTTGAAAGCACGTAAAAATGCAAGTAGAAAAATAGGGACCACTTTGGTTGGAAACTAACAGTGTTCCACGTGCCCTCAGTGTTTAGTCATGCTGGCCACAAAACCATGGAGATGTCTTTGGACAGTGTTGGCTCTTCGGCTTTGAAATGGAGATGAGCACCACCCCTGATTAGCACGTATATGCAAAGGAACCTTTACCTTTAAACATCAACTGAAAAATTAGTATGAATTAGAAGGGTTTACTGAAATCAACTGGCTTCCAAAAGTCAGGGATTGAGCAAATCAGTCAAGAAGTAGTGGCATGAACTTTAATTACTGTTCTTGCAAGGGACAAATGAAGGGTCATTCTCTTTCCTCTATCAATCTCCATTTTAGATCCCAAAACAGATTTGTTGCCTTATTCTTCTTTCCAAAGGAAAGAAGTTCCATTGCAAAAGGTGTTTCTCCTTAGGGCATGTATGAGAATGCCATAACTTGTACATATTCTTTCTCCATCTTAGCTTTCTCAGGAAACCTCCAAAATCTAGCTTTCTCTAGAGTCCCTATCTTTATGTCCTACAACCGATCATTGTATCATCATATGTAAATGACTTTTTTTAGCTGCCCTCATTTCCCTCACCACATTCTTAATGCTATCTTCCTCTTATGCAATTCAGTGTGCTAAACCCTTCCTATTCTGGATTTTCTCCCAAAGGTGCTTTTCCAAAAGGCAACTGATCTTTGTTTTCCCTTGAAGACATTTCACTTCCCATTCCAGAAGCTTCTTCGGTTCTGACAGAAGGGTGGAGTATGGCAGTGTTTATATTCCTTGCAAGTCATCTGGTCATTAGCAGTCTTTCTGAAAGTTTTTGAGGCATCTTGGAATTTATCTGTGCCCTCAGAGTCATGTGAATAGTGCAAATGGGTATGGAACCTTCCTGCAATTGCTGAATCTATATCCTGTTGACAACACAGTCTTTTCAGCAGTTCCAAATCCTTCCATCCTCCACCATTCAGTCAGAACAGAAGAAGCTTCTTGGATGAGAAGTGAAACATCTTCAAGGGAAAACAAAGTCCATATGCCTTCTGAAAAAACAGCTTTGGCAAACCATGACCTGGATGACTGAGAATCTCCATAGGCATTCTAGAGTTTCTGTTACTTAAAACAAGATAATTTCATGTACTATAAATTATGGCAACATATCCCAGTTCAATAATGTAGATTGCAAATTCCGCAAAACAATGCAGCAGGTTCCAGTGTGTGACAGTTTATTGTAAGACCTCTAAGGTAAAATATATCTAATAAATTAATGAGGCTTTAAGTTCTCTTAGTTGGAAGTTATCTCAATTGGCCTCAATAAGAATTATTTCTGAGCTGAAAATTTACACATATGGAGATAAATAGAAGAGCAAAATCCAAGCAGCCTCAACTACTTTGTTAAATAAAGTTGGCCATTGGATGGCACTTTGATTGACAGAAATCTTGACTTCCGAGGAGGCTTTTCTTTCTACACTCCCAATTTTCACCCCCGCATCTGATTTGTTCCAAACTGATGTCCAGTGCATGATATCAAAGTCACCAACAGGAACTCCATTTTCATTAAAAGAAATCCCATCTCTGGAAATATTGTGATGTTGGAAGTTCCTCAGGAACCTATGAAGCTGCAGAAACACAGAAAAAGCTATTACAATTTGAACTCTTATTCAATGTTTTTCTTGCTCTTATTCTGGATTGGAGGTACTCAGAATAACTCAACCTCTTCAAATCATCACTACAGTCTGAAAGAGATTTCATTGGCAGCTTCTTGCAGTCATTCTCCAGGAATTTACAGCTGTTTGTTAAATATTTATCTCACATTCTTGAAAACATGGAATAGATAACACCACCATCAGGTGGCTTTGTAACTGTGTTAGGGATACACCCTAGACAGAATCTGCACGGCAGGCAGACAGGCAGGCAGAATATGTGAGATAAACGTTATATGTAGCTTACACTCAGTAAACCAGATACACAGTGCCAATTAAAATAGTTTTATTCCAGCAAGAGTTAAAGCATAGTCAAAACAGTCCATATATCATTCACTTAGTTCAGTCCGTCCAGGGATTATTCATTTGCAAATTCCAGTGTCGAAAAAGAGAGGTCAGTACACTTACAAATATCAGTCCAGTGATATATCTCCTCACAGTAGAGAGATATGAAGAACTCAGAAACTCCTCTCTTCTTATCAGCAACTCTTCAGTAGGGAAATACGCAGCTAACAAACCATGCAATCCAGTAAATTGTCAGTAATTGCCAGCAAACTGTCAGCATCTCGTCAGCAATCAATCAAGTTGTCTTGCTCCCTCTTATGGTGGTTTCACACCACACCCAAAATTACATGCTTTGCAGTTAAAGTGACACACACTTAAACTAACAATGATAGTTTATATATATTATTTTTACCCAAAATACGTTAGGTGACTTATGTTATACCTAACAAACTGGCTGACAAATTATATTCAACATCATATTCCTCCTCTGAGGAACCTTATTTACATGGAGTGAAGAAAGCAATGGGGTATCCCAAGCTTCCATTTTAGGCCCAGCACTCTTCAATGTCTTCAAAAAGGATCTAGGTGAGGGAATTGAAGGGGAACTCATCACATTTGCAGGTGACACTAAGCTGGCAGCAATAGGCAACACCCCAGAAGACAAGCTCAAGATCTAAAAAGATCTTGGCAAATTGAACATGGGCCCCTACCTAACAAAATGAAATTCAGCATAGATAAAAGGAAGGTTTTTCACTGAGGCAAGAAAAACCAATAGTATAGGTTACAGACTATGTGAAACTTGGCTTAATGCCAGTAATTGTGAGAAGGGTCTTGGAGTCCTAGTAGACAATCGCTTAAATATGAACCAACAATATGTGGCAGCAGACAAAAATGCCAATGCAATCCTAGGCTGCATTAACAGAGTGATAGAATCAAGATCACATGAAGTTCTAATAACGCTTTTCAAAACCTTATTAAGGCCATATTTAGAATACTGAATCCAGTTCTGGTCATCAACACAATATAAAAAAGATATTGAAACTCTGGAAAGACTGCAGAGATGAGCTACAAGAAATGATTAGAGGGCTGGAGGATAAAACATACCACACAGTTACAGGAATTTGGTATGTCTAATCTAAGGAAAAGAAGAACTGGGGAGACATGAGATCATTTTTCTAATATTTGAGGGGTATCACAACATTTCCCAAAGTACTATTAGGCAAGACAAGAAACAATGGTTGGAAATTAACAAAGGAGAGAAGCAACGTAGGACTAAATAGGAATTTCCTAACAGTGAGTGCAATCAACCGAGCTTGCCTTCAACGTTGTTAGTGCTCCATCACTGGAGGCTTTCAAAAACAGACCTGCACAACCATTACTCTGAAATGGTATACGGCAAGGGTCTTCAAACTTGGCAAGTTAAGACTTGTGGACTTCAACTCCCAGAATTCCTGAGCTAACATTACTGGGGGAGGAATTCTGGGAGTTGAAGTCCACAAGTCTTAAAGTTGTCAAGTTTGAAGATCCCTGATATAGGGTGTCCTGCTCGATTAGTGGGTTGGACTAGGGAACCTGTGGGATCCTTTCAAATTCTATTATTCTAAGTTTCATGTTCTGTGTTTTGCAGTTTCACCATCACAGCCCATCTGAGGCAAGACCATTTGCAGATATGCAAAAACTTGTCATGGGAGAAGATGGAGAATACAATTTTATCATCAGTCCTGATCAAAATGAAGTTAGCGGAGTTTAACTTTGGGCTAGGAATGTAACAAAAATTGCATAGTGATGTTATCTCTTTCAAAGAGTAGCTATGGAAGCGTATCCATTAGTTCAGGAGATGTGTGGATGAACCTTTTCTTGCCCCCAGAAGATGCTTTGATTTATACCTTGTTGCTATATTACAACCTTTTAGCCAGCAAAGTCGAATTTTAATGCGGAAAAAACAATCCAGCTGAACTCCTTAGCTTGGAGACTAGATGACTTTGTGATCACAATAAAGGGTTGAAGATTGTTGGACTATTCTGATGCTTGTGTCAAGAAAACCCCAATTTGACAATCGCCAAGAGGAAGTAGTGCAGACTTTGATATCAGAAGCCCAAACAGTAGGCCAAGTAACCACCCGAGGCCAAGCCAACCGCAGCCCCAGATGCTGAAAAAACAAACTGACAACTGAGTTGAAAGCAGCCCTTTTGACTGATCCCTGGTTTGCAGAGTATCAAACCGATCTGACAATGAATGAAGTACTGGCTTGGAAAGGGACAAACTTTATGTACCTAATAATCTAAGACTAATAGTACTAAAGCGTAGCCATGACTCACAGTTGCGGGGACACTTTGGTTTCTTAAAATCCCTGCAATTAGTCAGAAAACTGTTCTGGTGGCCAAAAATGAAACCTGATATTGAAGACTATCTGAAAATCTTCTCAATTTGTGCCACAATGAAACACAGAACTGGGAAAACCCTTGGCCTCCTTCAACAAATATCTGAACCAACAAAGCTATGGGAAGAAATCGCAATGGACTTTATTGTAGAATTACCTGAGAGTGGAGGGAATACAGTTATTTGAACTGTTATCAACTTATTCTCTAAGCAAGTCCACTTTACAGCCTGTAAAGGACTACCTTCAGCTAAAAAGCTTATAAAACTGTTTGTGAAGCATATCTATAGGCTCCATGGAGGACCTCATAGAGTAATCTCAGATTGAGGCATACAGTTTACTGCTATGTTCTGGAGGGAGTTTTTAAAGTCCATTGGGTCATCCCAAGGGTTATCCTCAGTGTTCCATCCTACATGCAATGGGGCAACAGAGAGAGTGAATGCCATCATTAGATGCTATGTAAATTATCAACAGGAAAACTGGGCATAGCTGTTGCCATTTACAGAAGTTGCTTACAGTAACGCAGTACATAGCAGCCCAGGCTTGACCCTGTTCCAAATGAACACCGGCATGGAATTTGTCCCTATGCCAGAATTACCTATGGAACATCCAACATCCATGTCTTTAACGGAATGGATGGATTCATTAAAAAAAGGTTGGGAAGATACAAAAAAAAACCTTTGACTGAAGCTGCTGAGGAACATAAAAAGCAAGCAGATAAACATAGATCCCCCCAACCACCATTTAAAGTAGGGGACAAAGTGTTTTTGTCAACTAAATATTTCAAATTGAAGCTTCCCAGTAGGAAGTTAGGCCATAAATTCTTAGGTCCATTCCCTATATCAAAAATAATCAATCCAGTCAAAGTCCAATTAAGTCTTCCCCGACTATTGGGGAAAATACACTCAGTGTTCCATAGTAGTTTATTGAAACCAGCTGTAGGATCAAATCTAAGACCCTTCCCAACATCTCCCCCCAAACCTTTGATCGTACAGGGTGAGATGCATTATGAAATTAAGAAAATCCTTGATTTTAGATTGTACCAAGGTATGTTACAGTATTTGGTGTTATGGAAGGGTTACCCTTTGTCAGAGGCTATGTGGGTAAAAAGTTGGGATGTACATGTAGATAGATTGGTTAACCAATTCCATAACAAATTCCCTGACAAACCAAAGGGTTTGGAGGCGGGAGAGGGGGTTAAGGGTATTGCATTAACCTCTGTTTGTCTTTTGTTTATTATCTCTTTTAGGAGGTGAACTTCTCAAGGTGGGATGCCTGCCAGCTTTGGAAGCCATATTCCACACTGTCACATAGCCTGAGAAAATGGGAGGGGTGGTTTCAACTGAGTAGTTCTAAGTAGACAAAATAAAATTCATTTCTTAGTTATTAAGTGTGGCACAGCAGAGAAAAAGAATCTTACACTGGGACAGGTCGTGATTGGTCCACGTGATGTGATGATGGGAGAAAAGGGGAGGGATTGTAGTTTGGGACATTGTGGGAAGTCTGGGAAACTTTTAGTTTCAAGATTACACAGATGTGCTATTCTAATAAAGGTACTTTTGAGATTATCGCTTGTTTGGAGTTACTGATTGGAATGGAGGTTTGCTAGAATGATGACAGCTTGCTTAATTTTGAAAATTACATTTTGTCACCATAGAGCAATTTCTGTCACAAAAGCATCCCAAACTAGCACAGGTTGTTTAACTTTGGAAGATTTTTCTCTATCATCTCTCTCTAATTTGCTGTCAGGGTTAGAGGCAGGACTCTGAGGCAAGCAGGTTCCTCAAATATCAGTTTTATTGGACATATCATATAGGCATAGGCTGGTGAAAACTGACTCTAAATGTTCCCATGGTTTTCACTTAATTAAAAGTAAAAGTTTTCCTCCTCTTTCCAAACAATCAGTCACATGGTCCACAAAGGTGTCATCCAGTTGCCTGGTGACTTCACTCATCCTCCCTCCAATCATCAGCGGGAATGTCCTTTATTCCCAGGAGAAAATATTTTGTTTTGGCTAGAAAACCCCAGCTATCTTTATTCTTCCCTCCCTTTCCCTCAGCTCCAGGGTGGCAACATTGAAGCATCAAAATGGCCTCTGTTAGGTCAACTTCAAGGTTGACACTTGTTAGGTATAACATTGGTCACCTAACTAGTTTGGGTAAGATAAAATAATATATAAGCTATGATTCTTAGTTTAAAGTATGTGTTACTTTAAATGCAAAGCATGTAATTTGGGTGTGGTGTGAAAAACACCATAAGAGGCAGCAAGAGACGCTGATTGATTGCTGACATTCCCTGATGCTTTGCTGGCAATTACTGAAGTTGCAGAAAGGAAGAGAGGAGTTTCTGAGTTTGTGCATATCTCTCTCTACTGCGAAGAGATAAATTACCGGACTGTTATTTTGTAAGTGTACCGACCTCTCATTTTGGACATTGGAATTTTGCAACTGGATAATCCCTGGACGGACTGAAATAAGTGTATGATATATGGACTGTTTTGACTAAGCTTAACCTCTTGCTGGAATAAAACTACTTTAATTGGCACTGTATCTGCTTTTACTGAATGTAAGCTACACAACACGATATCTCACATATTTTGCCTGCCTGCCTGACTGCCCTGCAGATTCTTGCTAGGGGTATATCCCTAACACTGGTTATGGGCCCAGCTGCACAGTCAGACTAACCAGGATATAACAGGCTTATATAAAGTGAGAGCTAGTGTAGTTACACAATATTGTAAATAGACAGCTGTGTTTAATTATAGTTTAATATCCAGAGAAAGATGGCACAAGTCAATTTACCAAGTTTGTCTCTAATATCCAAACTGGATGGAACAAACTATGTTTCATGGTCTATGAAATGCAGCCTACTTCTACGCAGAGAAGGTTTGTGGAATATAATTCAAAACCCACCAGAGGTAGATGCTTGGGATCCAGAGGATGAAGATGATGCCCAGAAGTTACAAGAATGGAAACTGAAAATGAACAAGCTCTCTGTATAATAGGTCTGACACTCGAGTGACCAGCAGCTTGTCCATATTCGTGGAGAAGAAACAGCTGCTAAGTGCTGGGAGAATTTAAAGAAGATTTATGTTCGAGACAGTGTAGGAGCTCATATCAATCTTACACGGAAGCTGTTTAGAACACATCTTCAAAAGAATGGAGACATGTTGACTCATATAAACACCATGAAGAGAATTTTTCAGGAGCTGCATGAAAAAGAGCTTATCTTCACTGAACTGCACCAGGTTTATATAATTTTGTCTTCTTTGGATCAGAGTTATGATGATTACGTAACTTCCTTGGAAGTGCTGCCCAAGGACAACCTCACATTAACTGACATTACTGGCAGATTAATTGAAGAAGCCAGGAGAAGGCTTGAAAGGGATCAACTCAGAAGGGAACAGCCACAAGAAGAGGAATTATCTTCAACAGCCTACACAATTAGAAAATGTTTTAATTGTGGAAGAAAAGGACATTTGGCCAGATTCTGCAAGAAAAAAAAAGCCAAAAATGCCAGCCAGAATGCAAAAAGGCATCAAAAGGATAAAAATGCTTAGAGTTAGCCATGTATAGCAACCAAACTGTGAACAATAATAATTTTTGGGTTGTAGATAGTGGAGCATCGCACTGCATAACAAAAGATAAGAAAAGATTTATTAAGATGTCCACAGTTCACAGCAGATATCATTAAGCGAATGGTTGGAAACTGAAAGCAAAAGCTGAAGGTACTGCATATTGTCCTTGCATAAAAGAAAATGTAAAAATGTTATATGTACCACAACTTAAGTTTAATTTGCTTTCAGTTAGAGTTTTGATTAAACTAGGTTATGTAGTTACCTTTAGGGAGAAAACTGCATAATAGAAAAGGAAGGTAAAAAAGTGACTGCAACTTTAAAAGGTGAATTGTATGTGTTAAATGATGATCAATTAGAGGTAGCTAACACTGTGTATAATAACGTTAAGCCTCATGATGAGTGCATACATTTGTTACACAGACGTTTAGGGCATATAAATTTTAAAATGCTCAAGAAAACTGTTGAACTGTCTAAAGGTATAAAACTGAAGCCTTGCAGTAGTATTTGCACTGCAATGCTTGCAGTCAAGAAAAAGCAAGGTAATACCAGCAAACAGAATTAATGGATTTAAGACTAAGGAACCTCTAGAAGTCGTATTATGCTGATATTATAGGTCCTAAAAAACCAAGTGTGGGAGGTGCTCGTTATATATTAAGTATAATGGATCATTATTCTAGATATGGTTTCTGTTATTTAATGAAGAGTAAAACTGAAACATATCAAAATTTCTTTAATTGGTTGAAGTTTGCAGAGAGAAAACTAAAAGGAAACTAGTAACTCTTGTAACTGATAATGGTACGGAATTTATAAATAATAAATTCCAAAATAGACTGAAGATGGCAGGTGTAGAACATAAAAGGTCTGCACCATATAGGCCACAACATAATTCCTTTATAGAAAGGCGAGGCCAAACACTGCAGGCAATGGCTCGTACTATGTTGTCAGATTCAGGATTACCTGAGAATTTGTGGGGAGAAGCAACAATGTGTGGCAATCATATATTGAATAATGTTGTTAACTCAACAACAGGTGAATTACCATTCACACAGTGACATGGTAGAAAACCTGACCTAAGCTACATGCACACATTTGGAGCACCAGCATGGGTGCATATTCCCACACAACTGAGACATAAGGGACAGCATAGGGCTAAAAAATTATATTTTGTAGGTTACGAATCAAACCATAGATCTTACAGGTTCTGGGAAGAGGGCACAACTAAAATTTATTGTAGTGCTAGTGCTAAATTCCTGGAACATGTGGGATGGCACAAATTGGAACAAGATTCGAATAAAAGTGTAATCATAGAAACCTACAAGGGCCCGAAACACCATGCTAGTAATGTGAGAGATCCAATTAAAGATAAAGTAAAGGAAGTGAAAATAGAACCAATTAAAGAAGAAATAAGTGAAGAGGAAATAGATGACCAAGAACAGGTTATAGATAAAAGTCCACCTGTGAGTCCTGTTCTACCTAGAAGGTCAACACGAGTAAGTAGACCACCTGATAGGTATCAGGCAAGTATGGTGTGCCAGATTAGCAAGATTCCAACTACTGTGGAAGAACTAAAAATGTATCCTGCGAAGGATCAGGAGAACTGGCATTCAGCAATTCAAAAGGAACTGAATTCACTAAAACAGATGGGAGTCTATGAGAATGCAACATTACCTCCAGGTGAAAAGTCCATTGGCTGTAAATGGATATTTAAATTAAAAACAGGTACAAATGGGACTGTTACCCATAAGGCTAGGTTGGTAGCTCAAGGATTTAATCAAACTGCATGTGATTATGATGAAGTGTTTGCACCAAGTCTAAAAGCAACAACCTTGAGAGCAGCTTTAGTGTGGGCAGCTAAGAAAAACTATATCATAAATCATTTAGATGTAGAAACTGCCTATCTGCATGCACCATTGCAGCACACACACACTATATACCTAAAGAAACCTGTAGGGATTAAGGATGATAAAACTAATAATGACTGTTGGAAGCTTAAAAAGAGTCTCTATGGATTAAAACAATCTGGTTATGAATGGAACCAATATATTGTTAAGGAGTTAAACAATAGCAGGGTTTAAAGCAGGTTTAGCTGATCCATGTTTATTCAAAAGAGAGAAAAATGGAATAGTGTCATTATTATTGTTGTTTACAGATGATATTGCATTAATTACAAAACTAATAATGAAGCAACTGAAATAATATCATTATTAGGAAAGAGGACAAAATTAAAGCAATTAGTAGAGAGATAAAACAGTATCTCGGATTGACAATAAATAAAACCAATAGTGGCTATAAGATATCTCAAGAGGATAAGATATATCAATTACTAAAAACATATAAGATGGAACTTTGTAAACCAGCAAAACTCCACGAGTCAGGAATTTTGCCGACTGATGCTCAGAGTTCAAAATTGATAAGACTATCTATCAGTCGTTAATTGGTAGTCTATCATACATTAGTAATTGGTCAAGGCCAGATATTGCCTATAGCACTAATCAATTGGTTCGCTTTCAACGCTGAACCCAATGAACTACATTGGCAAGCAGCATAAATGTATCTAAGATATCTTAAAAGGACAATGCACTATGCATTGTATTTGAGCCAAAAGATGATTTGATTTAAGTGCATATGCTGATGCAAGTTTTGGCAACAGATATAAACACTAGGAAATCAACTTCTGGAATGGCTATACTATTAGGAAAAGCATTAATTGGTTGGAGGTCAATTAGACAGCAACACATAAGTATGTCCACAATGGAAGCAGAATTTTCATGTCTATCTTTATTATGTACTGATTTAATTCTGTATAAACAGTTGTTGTTGGATATGGGATTAACTGTTAATGATTCCATTGTTGTGTATGAGGACAATCAAGCAGCCATACAGTTGGCTACAAATATTGCTGTAAAAATGAGATCTAAGCATACAGATCTTAGATATCTGAATGTAAGACAATCTGTAAAAGATGGTTTAATAAGATTGAGTATTGTATGACTGAGCAAAACGTTGCTGATCAGTTTACAAAAGCCCAAGCATGCAGTGAAACACAAAGAGAGTTGTGATGACTATGGGTTAAGATTGTAATAGCTTTATAAATATTATTATATTACCCAAAGGGGAGAATGTTAGGTATAACATTGGTCACCTAACTAGTTTGGGTAAGATAAAATAATATATAAGCTTTTTATGATTCTTAGTTTAAAGTATGTGTTACTTTAAATGCAAAGCATGTAATTTGGGTGTGGTGAAAACACCATAAGAGGCAGTAAGAGATCAGCTGATTGATTGCTGACATTCCCTGACGCTTTGCTGGCAATTACTGAAGTTGCAGAAAGGAAGAGAGGAGTTTCCTGAGTTTGTGCATATCTCTCTCTACTGCGAAGAGATAAATTACCGGACTGTTATTTTGTAAGTGTACCACCTCTCATTTTGGACATTGGAATTTTGCAACTGGATAATCCCTGGACGGACTGAAATAAGTGTATGATATATGGACTGTTTTGACTAAGCTTAACCTCTTGCTGGAATAAAACTTACTTTAATTGGCACTGTATCTGCTTTTACTGAATGTAAGCTACACAACACGATATCCTCACATATTTTGCCTGCCTGCCTGACTGCCCTGCAGATTCTTGCTAGGGGTGTATCCCTAACAACACTCACTTTCAAATACCACTAACTGGGCAACTGCTCTTTGGAATATCTCACCCTTTCTACATCTAATTTAATATTGGAGAAATTGGAAGTGGGAGAATCAATGGAACCTCAAAGGAAGAAGACTTACTCTGCCATGGCTGCCACAATCTGGGGTGGTTGATGGTGTCCAACCTGCATTCTCCTCTACTCTGTTGGGAGGAAGAGGCAGCATTGAGGACCCAGGCCACAATTTGAATTATTTGGGAAATACTGGAGGGAATCCTGAGACAGGATTCTTGCAATCACATCATGGGGTGGAATTCCCAATTTTCTTTTTCTCTGCATTTTTTCCAAACTTTCTTCGATAACAGAGGACTT
>NC_141991.1:16441329-16496269 GCF_049901715.1 Pseudonaja textilis
AAATACTTTCTCCTGGGAACCAAGGACATTCCCGCTAATGACTGGAGGGAGGATGAGTGAAGTCACCAGGCAACCGGATGACACCTTGATTGGACTATGTGACTGTTTGCTTGGAAAGGAGAGGAAAATTTTAATTAACTGAAAACTATGGGAACATTTAGACTCAGGTTTCACCAGCCTATGCCTATATGATATGTCCAATAAAACTGATATTTGAGAACTGATATTACTTGGAATCTTGACAGTGAGATAGAGAGACATGTTAGAGAAAAATCTTCCAAAGTTAAAGAAATGTGCTAGTTTGGGATGCTTTTGTGACAGAAAGAGCTCTATGCTGACAAAAGATAATTTTCAAAATTAAACAATCATCAAAATAGTTCAGCAATCCTAAACCCTTTATTGTGATCACAAAGTGTTGTAGTCTCCAAGTGAAGAAGTTCAGCTGGGTCGTTTGTTCTGGATTAAAATTGGAATTTGCTGGATAAAAATTTGTAACATAGCAAAAAGGTATAAACCAAAGCATCTTCTGGGCAACAAAAGGTGAATCCACACATCTCCTGAACTAATGGATATGCTTCCATAACTACTCTGTGAAAGAGATAACATTGCTGTGCAATTTTTGTTACTTTCCTAGCCCAAAGTTAAACTCCGCTAACTTCATCTTGATCAGGACTGATGGTAAAATTGTATTCTCCATCTTCTCCCATGACAAGGTTTCCCATATCTGCAAATGGTCTTGCCTCAGATGGGCTGCAATGGTGAAGCAGCAAAACATGGAACACAAAACATAGTTTGAAAGGACCTCAGAGGTTTCCTAGTCCAACCCACTAATCGAGCAGGACACCCTATACCAGGCATCTTCAAACATGTCAGATTTAAGATTTGTGGACTTCAACTTCCAGAATTCCCCCTCCAGTCATGTTAGCTCAGGAATTCTGGGAGTTGAAGTCCACAAGTCTTAAACTTGCCAAGTTTGAAGACCCTCGCCCTATACCATTTCAGAGTAATGGTTGCCCAGGTCTCTTTTTGAAAGGCTCCAGTGATGGAGCACTCACAACTTTTGAAGGCAAGCTATTCCATTGGTTGATTGCTCTCACTGCTCAGAAATTCCTCTTAGTTGTAGGTTGCTTCTCTCCTTCGTTACTTTTCAACCATTGTTTCTTGTCTTGCCTATTGGTGCTTTAGGAAATATTTTGACTGCCCCTCAAATGTTATAAAAGTGATATCATGTCTCCACACTCCTTCTTTTCCTTAGACAAGACTTACCAAATTCCTGTAACTGTTCTTGGTACATTTTAGCCTCCACCCCCCTAATCATTTCTTGTTGCTCATCTCTGCAGTCATTCCAGAGTTTCAATAGCATTTTTATATTGTGTTGATGAGCAGAACTGGATGCAGTATTCTAAATGTGGTCTTACTAAGGCTTTGTAAAGCGATATTACAACCTCATGTGATCTTGATTCTATCCCTCTGTTAATGCAGCCTAGGCTGCATTGGCATTTTTGTCTGCTGCCATACATTGCAAAGTACTTCACGAGAAAAGCAAAGCCCTCCCAAATGCAATTTCAGTATTCACATTCTGACCAGTTTCACCCATTATTATAAATCAGGATTCTAGATTATCCGAATTTTGATTTCTGCCATTGTAGTGTCAAACCTATCATAGCCACTTCTAGGTTATCTGCAAAGGTGAGAAATATTTCCTCCCTCCATATCAAAGTGTCCAGAGCCCAGCATTCAACAGGAATGAACTCTATAAGTATGAAATGGTATATGGTTTCCTGCCTAACCGTGGGTTGGGCTTGAAGACCTTCAAGGTCCCTTCAAATTCTGTTATTCTATTCTATTCTATTCTATTCTAACTCTGCCATGCATGCTCACGCACCTCCCACTGGCCAGCTGGTCTTCGGGTGTCTGCTATGCATGTGTCTGGTCATGAGTTAGATAGATGAGAGAGGCTGAGAAACAGAGAGACAGCTAACATTCTATATATTAAGAACAGATAAAATATCAACATAAACATTGGAGCAACTTTAACCCTTTTTTCTGAATAAATTAATGAGACTAATTGTTATTTTTGACACTCTTCAATCAAAAGAAAAATGTGTACAATTCTGAATGATTTTGGGGGGGAAATCATGTAGACACCTGATGTGACAATGAAGGTGGGTTTATGAGTATTAAAATTGATTCCTGGTTTTTAGCCATCTCTATATCCATATCTATTTCCATATACATATAGTGTGTGCATGTCTGTGTGTGTCTGTGTGTCCTGCCAACTTAGCAATTCAAAAGCATGTAAATGCAAGTAGAAAAATAGGTGCCATTTTAGTGGGAAAGGAACAATGTTCCATACATCTACGGTGTATAGTCATGCCAGCCACTTGACCATGGAAGCATCTTCAAATAGAGCTGGCTCTTCATTTGTGAATCAAAGATGTGCACCGCCCCTTGAGTTGGTTAGTTGAGTTTGACTGACAGGGGAAATTTTTACCTATATCTACCTAAAGCTTTACCTATAAATATATAAATTTGTTTTTGTGCATGTGTCTTTTCTTTGTCTTTTTGTCAGTCAGTCCTTCGGTGTACTACAGATTAGGAAAGCTATGCCATATAAGTCAGTACTACTTTTATCTAACCTTGTCTTGGTAATGAGGTCTCTGAATGCCATTACTTCTGCCTTCTACACTATCTCTCTTTCATTCAGAAAGCATTGGAAAAGCAAAGACCTTCCAAATGCAATTGAAATGTATTTTTATTCACATACTGAGCAGTTTCACCAATTATGATAAATCAGGATTCTAGATTGTCCGAATTTTGATTTCTGTCATTGTAGTGTCAAACCTACCATAGCCACTTCTGGGTTATCTGCATCGGTGAGAAACATTTCCTCCCTCCAATCCTTGACCAAATCAAAGTGTCCAGAGCCCAGCACTCAATAGGAATTAACTCAACAAGAATGAAATGGTATATGGTTTCCTGCCTAAGCAGAGGGTTGGGCTACAAGACCTTCAAGGTACCGCCAAATTCTGCTATTCTATTCTATTCTATTCTATTCTATTCTATTCTATTCTATTCTATTCTATTCTATTCTATTCTATTCTATTCTATTCTATTCTATTCTATTCTGAATTGGTCCGAACTGGTAGAATCCCACCCCTCAGTCTACACCTTTGGAATCTGAGCTTCAGATTAATGTTTGCACTTGAAGCAATTGATTGTCTAGACAATATATGTAACTAATTAATTTATACTCCATTAAATAATTTTGGAAGATGCAATGGAGAGCATGGCCTTAGCAGAAGGACTCATACCTGCACATACCTGCACATCAGAAGTGGCATACATTGCCCTCTCTATGGGCACATGAGCCATTGCCCCAGCTCAGCTATTCCACACATGTGTGCGCACTTCCCACCAGGCAGCTAGTCTTTGGGCGTCTGCTGTGCATGTGCATGAGGTTGAGCACATGCATGTGGATTTGCATGCCTGAGTGGGGACACACGCACATCACATTTCTGGGAGATACTCATGTGTTATGGGCACTTGGTGGCAAAAAGGTTAGCCATCACTGTCATATAGCATTGGCCATGGGCTCAGCTCATGTAGTTTAGCCCTTCACCTTCAGCCATTGCTGATATTGTATTGATATAGCATCATCTCTTGGTTCCTTATGTAAGAAACAGAAAATATCACCACATCATGAAGGAGTCAATAACAAGCTATTTTTTAGATTAATGCACCAGGGAATTTTGACTAGATCTTCTTTGTAACCAGGAAGACTGATAGTCATCCACATTTTGAAAGATACAAGACATTTAACAGGGGCCTCCAATAGGTTGCTCACTATATCATGATCTGGAATTAACCATTCTAGAGTATCTAACCTAAATTGAGAAAATTGGCCTCATCCACATCAGACAGAATCAGAAAGAAGTATAATGGCCCATTGCCTGGTTCAAGAACATTGAATTTATTTCCCCACATTTTAAGCTTTAGAATCTCAAGAATAAGTCTGCAGACTAAAAAACAATCAGACTTCCTTGAATTGTTCCTGTCTTGGTTCTCAAATTAGGATTATTCTCCTGAGTCAAACAAAACTCTTTTCTCCAACTGCTCAGTTTTGCGGCAATGTTCATTCCCAATTCCCCTTCTCATTTTTAAAACCATGATTATTTATTCTCCTTTGGGATTTCCACCACTACAATTAATTGCCAATCAATGTAACAACCAATAGGATAGATTGCACCTGATAATCTGATTTGTAACCGCCTCCTTCAGTGAAGAGAGCAGAGGTTGGGTTAAAGCTGGCCAAATACTCTAGCAGTCTAAAATTTGGAAGATAAAACTTCCAGATCTGGGGGCAAACTGGCCTTCCTCACTGTCATTGTGGCCTTCTGTTATCTCTGAGATTTAACTCTGTGCTGAAGAAAGAACTGTACGAAGGATCTCTTGCAGGATATGTCAAATGTTGCTGCTGCTGCATGTACAGCTTTTTCTGCTTCAGCTTCTGTCTCAAATTCCCTGTGCCAGTATGCTGATGAAATGTCCATTTAAGGTGATAATAGAAGAAAAGGAATGGTTCAATTACTACAAACCAGGAGACTATTGGATTACTGGAATAATGTCTGGAGTCGCAGGTCGATTGTACCAATTTTCATTTTCCAAGCCTCCAACCCACCAATTGAAAAGGTAATTGTCATCATGACCATTACAGAAATCGTATTTTTTACATTCAAGTTTAGAACAATTTACATTGAGTTTACAGCAGTTGTCTGTGCACCTATTATTGTGATTAAAATAGAAAAAGTCATTTACAGGTAAAACATTACTACATACAATATTTGTATGCAATGCCTAGGTCTGACCACAAGAGACACAGTTCTAAGTTATCCAAACCAAGAATTTTTAGCCTAATCAATTCTGTTGTGTACAGAAGAGTGCAAGACTTTTCTCGCGAAGTACTTCTGAATCTGATCAATTGTACTGATGTCAGATATATGGCGGGGATTCCAAACAGTTGAACAATACTCAAAAATTGGTCTAGCATAAGTTTTATAAGCCCTAATTAGCAATACAATGTTTCCAGAAAAAAAAACATTGCAAAATTAACTTTACAACTTTTAATGCTTTTTTTCGCAACGCTGTTACAGTGAGCTTTGGAGCATAAATCATCAGAGATATCTACACCTAGGTCCTTAACAAGGTGAGGGTCATTTGCTAGATCGATGCCACCTAGCTTATACTTAAAATTCTGATTACATTTATCAATATGTAAAACAGAGCATTTATTAATTGAAATTTGAAGTTGCTAAATAGATGACCATTCAGACACATAGTCGTGATCACTTTGCAAAACAACAGTATTATCTGTAGAGTAGAATAATTTTATGTCATTGGCAAAAAGAATGCAACTGCTCTTTAGTTGATCATGTAAATCGTTGATATAAAGCAAAATGATGAAAGTTATTATGTTGCAGTGAGAACACCTTCTACTACATTCTGCCCTTCTTGTTGGCTGTTCATGAAGTCAACCAGAATTCAAGGCTCTTACCCAACATCACCCTGGGCTACAACATCTACCAGAACTTTTTCAGTGCAAGAATTACTTATGAGGCCACGCTGGATGTGCTGTCTACAGGACAGGAGAATGTCCCAAACTACAGATGTGGAAGACAAAAGAACTTGCTGGCTATTCTTGAAGAGATGAATTCTGAACTCTTTGATCATATTTCCAATGTCTTGAGCATCTATAAAATTCCACAGGTATAAAGCCAAATGAAATTAATTCTGTATTATAAATTGTTCAGATTTGCCTAGAAGGTAGCATTTGTATATATTTCTCCAAATAAATTGAAAGTCAGAGAGTAAATATTTGAAGAGCTGAAATAATTTTTAATTCACAAAGTGTGTGTGTGTGTGTGTGTGTGTGTGTGTACATACATATGTATATAAGGTAAAGGTAAAGTTTTCCCTTGCAAATACGTGCTAGTCATTTCCGGCTCTAGGGGGCTCATCTCCACTACTAAGCCAAAGAGCCAGCGCTGTCCGAAGACGTCTCCATGGTCGTGTGACCCTCATGACTAAACTCCGAAGGCATACGGAATGCTGTTACCTTCCCAACAAAGTGGTCCCTATTTTCTGCTTGTATTTTTTACATGCTTTTGAACTGCTAGATTGGCAGAAGCTGGGACAAGTAATGGGAGCTCACTCTGTTACGTGGTGCTAAAGATTCAAACTGCCAAACTGCCAACCTTGGTTATCAACAAGCTCAGCGTCTTAGCCACTGAGCCACTGCATACCCACACACACACACAGTGTGTGTGTGTATACACACACAGGCACACACACATGCACACACACACATGTATCTATTATACACATATGCAGATACATAGATGTACGTATATGCTACATATACACACACACATAAACATATACATTCATATTTATGTATGTATGCATGCATATGGTATTCAGCTTTGTTCAGGTATTTTCCCACATCATTATAGTGGTGCTTTTAAAGTTGTAGCAACGTTTCAGCAGAATCTTATCTGCCATCATCAGGCTTCTGTATTGTGTTCGTCTGTGAGTCAGACTTTCACAGCCATTTCGGTTTTAAATTTGGGGCTAGCCTACTGCTGTGCCAGGATGGTTTTTTTTCTTCATCCTTATAGGTTGGGAGTCTTGGTCTGTGTTTATTGGTCTTGGAGTTTGCTGTGTTCTGTTTGATTGGTGTTTCTAATATCTTCTGTCTGTTTTGTGGCTTTTTTTGTCTTGATTGGCTGGCAACATTGTGTTCCTGTATTGGAGGCTTTTAGTGTGGCTTGGCTCCGAGTATATGGATAGCTATCATTTATTAGGAAGCTAGGTTTCATCTGGGTGCCTGGTTGGGCTATGTTTGAGCTGGAGGTATCAGGGGGGATCTGTTTGTGCCCAGGTGTTTGCCTGGCTTCTAGTGTGGAGATTTTTTTGTTTGTGAGCTCAGGCTTCCAAATAATTGAAAGTCTGGTGGAATCATCTCTTCTATTCATGCTTTCAGGTCTTTTTTCAATCTCTATGGCTTCTCTGATAATTCTGTGGCTGAGGTTTTCAATGTGGCTAAGGTTTTGGTGCCATTGAAGTCAATGCTATTGTTAGGGATATACCCCTAGCAAGATCTGCAGGGCAGTCAGGCAGGCAGGCAAAATATGTGAGATATCGTGTTGTGTAGCTTACACTCAGTAAACCATACACAGTGCCAATTAAAGTAGTTTTATTCCAGCAAGAGTTTAAGCATAGTCAAAACAGTCCATATATCATACACTTAGTTCAGTCCGTCCAGGAAGTATTCATTTGCAAATTCCAATGTCGAAAAATGAGAGGTCAGTACACTTACAAATAACAGTCTGGTGATATATCTCCTCGCAGTAGAGAGAGATATGCAACAAAGTCAGAAACTCCTCTCTTCCTTCTGCAACTTCAGTAATTGCCAGCAAAGCGTCAGGGAATTGTCAGCATCTCATCAGCATCTCTTGCTCCCTCTTATGGTGGTTTCACACCACACCCAAAATTACATGCTTTGCATTTAAAGTAACATACACTCAAACTAAGAATCATAGCTTATATATATATTATCTTACCCAAACTAGTTAGGTGAACTATGTTATACCTAACATTCTCCCCTTTTGGGTAATATAATAATATATATATCTATTTACAACTTTAACCCATAATCATCACAACTTTCTTTGTGTTTCACTGCACCTTGGGCTTTTGTAAACTGATCAGCAACGTTTTGCTCAGTCATACAATATTCCAATCTTATTAAACCATCCTTTACAGATTGTCTTACATTCAGATATCTAAGATCTGTATGCTTAGATCTCGTTTTTACAGCAATATTTGTAGCCATCTGTATGGCTGCTTCATTGTCCTCATACACAACAATGGAATCATTAACAGTTAATCCCATATCCAACAACAACTGTTTATACAGAATTAAATCAGTACATAATAAAGATAGACATGAAAATTCTGCTTCCATTGTGGATATACTTATGTGTTGCTGTCTAATTGACCTCCAACCAATTAATGCTTTTCCTAATAGTATAGCCATTCCTGAAGTTGATTTCTTAGTGTTTATATCTGTTGCAAAACTTGCATCAGCATATGCACTTAAAATCAAATCATCTTTTGGCTCCAAATACAATGCATAGTGCATTGTCCTTTTAAGATATCTTAAGATACATTTTGCTGCTTGCCAGTGTTGTTCATCGGGTTCAGCGTTGAAACGAGCCAATTGATTAATGCAATAGGCAATATCTGGCCTTGACCAATTACTAATGTATGATAGACTGCCAATTAGCGACTGATAGATAGTCTTATCGAATTTTGAACTTTGAGCATCAGTGCTGCAAAATTCCTGACTCATTGGAGTTTTTGCTGGTTTACAAAGTTCCATCTTATATGTTTTTAGTAATTGATAAATCTTATCCTCTTGAGATATCTTATAGCCACCATTGGTTTTATTTATTGTCAATCCGAGATACTGTTTTATCTCTCCTAATTGCTTTAATTTTATCCTCTTTCCTAATAATGATATTATTTCAGTAGCTTCATTATTAGTTTTTGTAATTAAAGCAATATCATCTGTAAACAACAATAATAATGACACTATTCCATTTTTCTCTCTTCTAAATAAACATGGATCAGCTAAACCTGCTTTAAACCCTATATTGTTTAACTCCTTAACAATATATTGGTTCCATTCAGTAACCAGATTGTTTTAATCCATAGAGACTCTTTTTAAGTTTCCAACAGTCATTATTATTTTTATCATCCTTAATCCCTACAGGTTTCTTTAGGTATATAGTGTGCTGCAATGGTGCATGCAGATAGGCAGTTTCTACATCTAAATGATTTATGATATAGTTTTTCTTAGCTGCCCACACTAAAGCTGCTCTCAAGGTTGTTGCTTTTAAACTTGGTGTAAACACTTCATCATAATCACATGCAGTTTGATTAAATCCTTGAGCTACCAACCTAGCCTTATGGGTAACAGTCCCATTTGTACCTGTTTTTAATTTAAATATCCATTTTCATCCAATGGACTTTTCACCTGGAGGTAATCTAGCATTCTCATAGACTCCCATCTGTCTTAATGAATTCAGTTCCTTTTTCATTGCTGTATGCCAGTTCTCCTGATCCTTCGCAGGATACAATTTTAGTTCTTCCACAGTGGTTGGAATTTTACTAATCTGGCACACCAGACTTGCCTGATACCTATCAGGTGGTCTACTCACTCGTGTTGACCGTCTAGGTAAAACAGGACTTACAGGTGGACTCTTATCTATCACCTGTTCCTGGTTATCTATTTCTTCTTCGCTTATTTCTTCCTTAATTGGTCCTATTTTCTCCTCCTTTACTTTCTCTTTAATTGGATTTCTAACATTACTAGTATGGTGGTTTGGGCCCCTGTAGGTTTCTATGATTACACTTTTATTCGAATCGTGTTCCAATTTGTGCCATCCCACATGTTCCAGGAATTGAGCACTAGCACTACAATAAATTTTAGTTGTGCCCTTTTCCCAGAACCTGTAAGATCTATGGTTAGATTCGTAACCTACAAAATATAATCTTTTAGCCCTATGCTGTCCCTTATGTCTCAGTTGTGTGGGAATATGCACCCATGCTGGTGCACCAAATGTGTGCATGTAGCTCAAGTCAGGTTTTCTACCATGCCACCGTGTGAATGGTAATTCACCTGTTGTTGAGTTAACAACATTATTCAATATATGATTACCACACATTGTTGCTTCTCCCCACAAATTCTCAGGTAATCCTGAATCTGACAACATAGTACGAGCCATTGCCTGCAGTGTTTGGCCTCGCCTTTCTATAAAGGAATTATGTTGTGGCCTATATGGTGCAGACCTTTTATGTTCTACACCTGCCATCTTCAGTCTATTTTGGAATTTATTATTTATAAATTCCGTACCATTATCAGTTATAACAGTAACTAGTTTCCTTTTAGTTTTTCTCTCTGCAAACTTCAACCAATTAAAGAAATTTTGATATGTTTCCGTTTTACTCTTCATTAAATAACAGAAACCATATCTAGAATAATGATCCATTATACTTAATATATAACGAGCACCTCCACACTTGGTTTTTTAGGACCTATAATATCAGCAAATCGACCTCTAGAGGCTCCTTAGTCTTAAATCCATTAATTCTATTTGCTGGTATTACCTTGCTTTTTTCCTGACTGCAAGCATTGCAGTGCAAATACTTACTGCAAGGCTTCAGTTTTATACCTTTAGACAGTTCAACCGTTTGCTTGAGCATTTTAAAATTTATATGCCCTAAACGTCTGTGTAACAAATGTATACACTCATCATGAGGTTTAACGTTATTATACACTGTGTTAGCCACCTCTAATTGATTATCATTTAACACATACAATTCACCTTTTAAAGTTGCAGTCACCTTTTTACCTTCCTTTTCTATTATGCAGTTTTCTCCCCTAAAGGTAACTACATAACCTAGTTTAATCAAAACTCTAACCGAAAGTAAATTAAACTTAAGTTGTGGTACATATAACATTTTTACATTTTCTTTTATGCAAGAACAATATGCAGTACCTTGACCTCTTGCTTTCAGTTTCCAGCCATTAGGTAATGATATCTGCTGTGAACTCGTGGACATCTTAATAAATCTTTTCTTATCTTTTGTTATGCAGTGCGATGCTCCACTATCTACCACCCAAAAATTATTATTGTTCACAGTTTGGTTGCTATACATGGCTAACTCTAAGCATTTTTTATCCTTTTGATGCCTTTTTGCATTCTGGCTGGCATTTTGGCGTTTTTCTTTCTTGCAGAATCTAGCCAAATGTCCTTTTCTTCCACAATTAAAACATTTTCTAATTGTGTAGGCTGACGAAGATAATTTCTCTTCTTGTGGCTGTTCCCTTCTGAGTTGATCCCTTTCAAGCCTTCTCCTGGCTTCTTCAATTAATCTGCCAGTAATGTCAGTTAATGTGAGGTTGTCCTTTGGTAACACTTCCAATGAAGTTCGTAATCGTCATAACTCTCATCCAATGAAGACAATATTATATAAACCTGATGCAGTTCAGTGAAGATAAGCTCTTTTTCATGCAGCTCCTGAAAAATTCTCTTCATAGTGTTTATATGAGTCAACATGTCTCCATTCTTTTGAAGATGTGTTCTAAACAGCTTCCGTGTAAGATTTATATGAGCTCCTACACTGTCTCGAACATAAATCTTCTTTAAATTCTCCCAGCACTTAGCAGCTGTTTCTTCTCCACGAATATGGACAAGCTGCTGGTCACTGAGTGTCAGTCCTAGTATACAGAGAGCTTGTTCATTTTTCAGTTTCCATTCTTGTAACTTCTGGGCATCATCTTCATCCTCTGGATCCCAAGCATCTACCTCTGGTGGGTTTTGAATTATATTCCACAAACCTTCTCTACGTAGAAGTAGGCTGTATTTCATAGACCATGAAACATAGTTTGTTCCATCCAGTTTGGATATTAGAGACAAACTTGGTAAATTGACTTCTGCCATCTTTCTCTGGATATTAAACTATAATTAAACACAGCTGTCTGTTTACAGTATTGTGTAACTACACTAACTCTCACTTTATATAAGCCTGTTATATCCTGGTTAGTCTGACTGTGCAGCTGGGCCCATAACCAGTGTTAGGGATATACCCCTAGCAAGATCTGCAGGGCAGTCAGGCAGGCAGGCAAAATATGTGAGATATTGTGTTGTGTAGCTTACACTCAGTAAACCATACACAGTGCCAATTAAAGTAGTTTTATTCCAGCAAGAGTTTAAGCATAGTCAAAACAGTCCATATATCATACACTTAGTTCAGTCCATCCAGGGAGTATTCATTTGCAAATTCCAATGTCGAAAAATGAGAGGTCAGTACACTTACAAATAACAGTCCGGTGATATATCTCCTCGCAGTAGAGAGAGATATGCAACAAAGTCAGAAACTCCTCTCTTCCTTCTGCAACTTCAGTAATTGCCAGCAAAGCGTCAGGGAATTGTCAGCATCTCATCAACATCTCTTGCTCCCTCTTATGGTGGTTTCACACTACACCCAAAATTACATGCTTTGCATTTAAAGTAACATACACTCAAACTAAGAATCATAGCTTATATATATATTATCTTACCCAAACTAGTTAGGTGAACTATATTATACCTAACAGCTATGACCTGCTGCTTTCATGTGTTGGACTAGTGACGAAGTGTGTTCCAGCTTTTTTACTGCATTTTTGTGTTCATCCAGGCAGGTACTTATTCTTCTATTGGTCTGTCCAATGTATGTGGCAGGGCATGATGCACAGGGGACTTCATATATGCTTTGGTTTTCCAGGTCAATTTTATCTTTGGGGTTTCTTAGGATGGGTGCTATTTTTCTGTCTGTTTTGAAGGCAGTCTTGATGTGATGCCTGTGTAGTATCTTACTGATTTTATCTGTAGTACCTCTTATGTAGGGCAGGACAGCTGTTCCATAGGTCTGTTCATCTTCTAGGTCTCCATTATGTCTCAGTGTGTTTTTGTGGATCAAACCGGTGATTTTGCTTTTGTGGAAGCCGTTAGCTGTCAGTACTTTAGTCAGGGTGCATAGTTCATTCTTTAAGTGTGTTTTGTCTGCCAGGCATTTGGTTCTGGCAATTACTGTTTGGCCATGGAGTTTATCTGTGCTGGGTAGTGGTGGGATTGGGCATTGAGGTAGCAGTTGGTGTGTGTTTTCTTCTGGTATATGGTGTGTCCTAGTGTGCCATCTGTTTTTTTGTAGATTAGTACATCTAGGAATGGTAGTTGTTTGTTTATTTCCATTTCCATGGTGAACTTGATTTTGGGGTGTGTGCTGTTTATGTGTGTTAGGAAATTGTTTCGGTTTTCTTTTCCATGGGGCCAAATCACAAATGTGTCATCAATGTATCTTAACCATAGTTTGGGTTTGTGGGTGGCATTAGCTAGGGCTCTGAGTTCGAATTCTTCAATGAACAGGTTTGCAATGACAGGTGACAGTGGTGATCCCATAGGGGCTCCTTCAATTTGCTTGTATCTTTGTCCTTTGTATATGAAATATGTGTTGGTTAAGCAGTCTTCTGCTAGTTCCATGAGGTGTTTAGCTGGTTAGTATTTATTTTTGATGATTTCAAGAGTTTCTTTTATTGGGACTTGAGTGAATAGTGAAACCACATCAAAATTTACAAGCAGATCTTCTTGTTCCATGTGTAGATCTTTGATCATTTCCCACAAGTGGTATGAGTTTTGTACATGTGAAGATGCTGCTTCAGCATGGGGCTGTAGCTGTTTTGCTAAATGTTTAGCTAGGTTTTGTAGTGGTGCTCCTCTGGAGCTGACTATGGGTCTGAGAGGTATGCCTTCTTTGTGTATTTTTGGGAGACCATATAGTTTGGGGCATCTGGAAGATTTTTCTCTTGGGATGATCGTCTGTTGGATCTCTTTGCTCATGTGGCTGGTTATAATTTTCTTCTTGGTTATTTTTTCCAAGTATGTGGTTGGGTCCGTGTTTATGGGGAATATATATATATATATATATATATATATATATATATATATATATATATATATATATATATATATATATATATATATATATATATATATATGTTTTCTGAGGTTCTCGCGGGTATTTGTATGTGGATCTTTGGTTGTTCGGGTTTTCTCCCGCGTAAAATTCGAAGTATCTAGGCAACGTTTTGAAACACAAGCTCTAGAAAAATACGACCACAAACCCAAACTCTGGCTCAGATACGTAGATGACACCTTCATAATCTGGCCACACGGGAAAGAAAAACTGAACAACTTCCTCACATACCTCAACAGCCTACACCCCAAAATACAATTCACCATGGAAACAGAAGCCAACAACCAACTTCCTTCCTAGATGTCTTGGTATACAAAAGATCCAATGGCTCCCTAGGACACACCATCTACCAGAAGAAAACACATACTAACCGCTATCTACATGCACTCTCACACCACCACCCAGCACAGATCAATTCCGTAGCCAAGACACTCATCTCCAGAACAAAATGCTTAGCCGATGAACAACACCAAAAACCGAACTACACACTCTCACCAACGTACTTACAGCCAATGGATTCCAAAGAAAGAAGATTACCCACCTAATCCAAAAAGAAACCCCAACCAAAATCCAAGACAGAGAACAAGAAAACGGCAAAGCCCTCCTCCCATATATAAAAGGCACTACAGACAAAATTAGCAAGATCCTCCAAAAACACAACATCAAAACAGCATTCTGCACAAACAGAAAAATATCCACCATCCTAAGAAACCCCAAAGACAAAATCGAATTAGAAAACCAAGGAGTATACGAAATCCCTGCACTGCCTGCCCTACCACATACATTGGACAAACTAACAGAAGAATAAGTGCACGCATTGAAGAACATAAGAACTCAATCAAAAAAGAAGAAACGACCTCTTCCCTGGTCCAACACCTCAAAGCCACAGGACATGAAATTGATTTTAAAAATACCAGAACTATCGCCAAAACCGAACACTTCAACAGCAGAATAATCAGAGAAGCCATAGAGATAGAAAAACGCCCACACAGCATGAACAAACGAGATGACACCTCCCGCCTTGCAGCCATTTGGAAACCCGCCCTCATGAACAGACGAGTACCTAACATGAAGAATGACACCAGACCCACACCTATAAGAGCCACACAAGATGCCACCACCACACTTCCATGTAGAAAACAGACTCACACCCACTCAGAAGATGACACACGACCACAGACCAGAAGCCGCACTGCAGCTGCATCACTACCCACTTCAAACCCCTCCGAGCCATACACGAAGCAAACCGACACCCACTATGAAGATGCAGCACGACGACGTACTCGAAGCCAAACAGCAAGATCACAGCTCACCAACTCAAATCCCCCAGCAACTAAGACTAACCTGAGCACAACCAAGCCCCCACCTGAACAGAACACGCCTCCAACCAATCAGAACACGGCTAACCCCCAACCAATCAGAACACAGCCAAACCCCTACCAATGAGAACACACCCCACCCAATCAGAACACAGCCAAGCCCCCACCCAATCAAGTCCCACCCCACTGGCAGTTAAAAGGAGGAAGCAGCTGCAATCTCCATTACTCTGAGAAGCACAGAGCTGGAGACAGAAGCCTGAAGATGATGAATGAGACTTCATCGAATGCGTTGCCTAGATACTTCAAATCTTCACGCGGGAGAAAACCGAACAACCAAAGATCTACATATAAATACCCATGAGAACCTCAGAAAACATATATATATATATATATATATATATATATATATATATATATATATATATATATATATATATATATATATTTTCTGAGGTTCTCAGATGGTATTTGTATGTGGATCTTTGGTTGTTCAGGTTTCTCCCGCATAAGATTCGAAGTATCTAGGCAACATTTGATGAAGTCTCATTCATCATCTTCAGGCTTCTGTCTCCGGCTCTGTGCTCCTCAAGTAATATATATGTTTTCTGAGGTTCTCGCGGGTATTTGTATGTGGATCTTTAGTTGTTCAGGTTTTCTCCGCATAAGATTGAAGTATCTAGGCAACATTTTAAAAGGAAGAAGCAGCTGCAATCTCACATCAGTCTGAGAAGCAAGAGCCGAAGACAGAAGCCTGAAGATGATGAATGAGACTTCATCGAAACGTTGCCTAGATACTTCGAATCTTACGCGGAGAAAACCCGAACAACCAAAGATCCATATATATATATATATATATATATATATATATATATATATATATATATATATATATATATATATTCAAAACTCGAGAATCCATTAAATAAATGTGGTCCATCCCAGATTTGCCCAATGTATTTGCTCATCTAATGCACAGGTCACTAAATGCACATGAGAGATCTCAGGGTGGGGAAGGCCATGCAGAGCCGAGAGTTGGAAGAGGCCACCCAAAGTCTCCCCCGATACCTCATGCTCACTTACAATCCCTTGGGGCCCCCATAGTTCCTACCCCCCCCACACATCCTGCCCTGGGTCTCCACAGGCACTGGGTCTGGTTTCTTAACCTCCTGGATTCACTTCCTTCCTGCATCCCATTGCCCATGGATTTCTTTTTTTTTTTATAAAAAGTTTTTTTATAACAACAACAAAAACAAACAAATAAAACCTTTCTCTTCAACAGTGTGTCAGTTGGGTACCTATATCTTTGTGCACATAGTAACATTCTCATACATATTTTACTTGTATATGTTTATAATCATTCTAATCACATGTATCACTTGTTATATTATCCTTAACATTGTAATTATTGGCTTTTAATGATATATTTCACATTCATTTTCTTACTCTATCAAACTCATTTGTTTATCGGTAATGATATACACTGCTCAAAAAAAATAAAAGGGACACAAAAGTAAGACATCCTAGATCTGAATGAATGAAATATTCTTATTAAATATTTTGTTCATTACATAGTTGAATGTGCTGACAACAAAATCATACAAAAATTATCAATGGAAATCAAATTTAGCAACCCATGGAGGTCTGGATTTGGAGTTACACTCAAAATTAAAGTGGAAAAAAACACTACAGGCTGATCCAACTTTGATGTAATGTCCTTAAAACAAGTCAAAATGAGGCTCAGTAGTGTGTGTGGCCTCCATGTGCCTGTATGACCTCCCTACAACACCTGGGCATGCTCCTGATGAGGTGTCAGATGGTCTCCTGAGGGATCTCCTCCCAAACCTGGACTAAAGCATCCCCCAACTCCTGGACAGTCTGTGGTGCAATGTGGCGCTGGATAGAAGAGTAAGAAATTGAAATATGTAAGTACAGTATAATACACTGCTCAAAAAAATAAAGGGAACACTTAAACAACACAATGTAACTCCAAGTCAATCACACTTCTGTGAAATCAAAGTGTCCACTTAGGTAGCAACACTGATTGACAATCAATTTCACATGCTGTTGTGCAAATGGAATAGTGAATAGGTGGAAAGCATAGGCAGTTTGCAAGACATCCCCATTTATAAAATAAATTCCAAATTTATAATAATCTTTTTCTTCTTGTTCTCTAATTGCCATTGTCAATCTACTCATTTCTGCACATTCCATTATTTTCTAAATTATTTCCTCATCCATAGGAATTTTCTCATTTTTCCAATTTTGTGCAAATATAATCCTAGCTGCTGTTAATACATTGTTAATCAAATATGTTAACTCTTTATTGTAACCCTCAAGCAAAATTCCCAATAAAAATGTCTCTGGTTTTAAATCTATATGCTGATTTATCATTTTCTCCAGCCACATGTGTATTCTAGTCCAATACTTTTTAGCTTCTGTGCATGTCCATCACACATGGTAGTATGATCCTGGTGACTTTTGACATTTCCAACTTATCTTTAAACATCTTAGCAATTCTTGTTGGGGGTAGATGCCACCTGTAAAACATCTTATACAAATTCTCTTTATAGGCAATCAACAGTTAATTTATAGTTTCTAGACCATAATATCTGCCATTTATCCAAGTCTATTCCATATCCAAAATTTCCCCCCACACAATCATTGATTCTTTTACTTGTTCTTCCTCTAATTTCACTCCTAATAAATAACCATATAATTTTTTGATCAACTTTTCTTCAGTGCCTGCTAGGATTTTATCCAATTCAGTCAATTCCTTATAAAACCCAGCCATCTTAATGTCTTTTTTATACCTTGTATGTATTTGCCAATATGAATACCAATTTATATTTATCCCTTGTAACTCCAATTCTTGCTTTATTTGAGTTCACCTTTTTCATTTAAAATTTCTTCATATCTAATAACGTATTCCTTTCTAAACAGCTGTGGATATGTAAAAGCTTCTAATGTTGATAACCAGACTGGTATTTTCATATAATGATAGTCTCTTATTTTTTCCCATACTGTCTCCTAAAGTATCCATGTACCTTACTTTCTTTGTACCATAAAAATGCATGCCAAATCAATTGTAAATCAATATTTACAATCCATTCCTTCATCCATGTCAATATTGTTACCTGGTAATATAATTCCCAATTGGGTAATCCAAAAACCCCTCTCACCCTTGCATCTTGTAGCAGTTTTATCTTAATTCTTGTCTTTTTCCCCTGTCAGATAAATTTCAACATCATTTTATTGAAATCTCCAAAGTTTTTTTTTTCAATCTTATTGGAATCATCTGGAATAAGTATAATATTTTTGGCAATATATTCATTTTAATTGTTGCTATTCTATCTATTAAAGATAGTTGTAAATTTTTCCATTTTTCCAAGTCTATCACAATCTGTTGTAGTAATCTCTCATAATTATCTTCTTTGAGTGTTCCACATCTAGCTGTCATTTGTATCCCTAAATCCATTTTGATCTGAGCGTAGAAAATAATTTAAATATATTTTTAGTCTTTCTGCCATTATTGAAGCAAATATTTTATAATCAGCATTAAGCAGGGATATTGGTCTATAATTTTTTATTTGTTGTGGGTCAGTATCTTCTTTTGGTATAAGTGTAACATATGGCTCTGTCCATGAGTCAGGTACTTCATTTTTTGTCAAAACCTCATTCAATACTCCCAACATTGTAGTAGAAATTACTTCCTTTATTGTCTTATAAAATTCAGCTGGTAGCCCATCCGAACGGGCTTTCCCCATATTTTGTCTATTTATTGCTTCTGTCGGTTCCATCATTGTTATTTTCTCATCTAACATGGTCTTTACTTCATCAGGTATTCTCAGTAATTCTGCCCCTTGTAAATATTGCTGAACTTTGTTTTCTAATATTGCCTCTTGTCATATAGCTTCTCATAGTATCTCTGTACTATTTTTTCTTCTCTTCATTTTCATAACATAGCATGCCATTTTCATCTATTAATTGTGGTATTCTTTTTAATTCTTTGTCTTTCTTCAGCTTATATGTTAGCCATCTACCAGGTTTATTTGCATTTTCAAAATAGTTATGTTTGTCCCCTCTAATCTTTTGGGCCAGTTGTTCTTTTTCCATTAGTCCAATTTTGTGCTTAATTATATCCATTTGATTTTTGATATTTTTGTGCTGTGGATACCTTTGTAAATCTTTCTCCAGTTTCTTATGTTCTTGTTCTAAAGTTTGTTGTGTTTGTCTCTTTTTAATGTTCCTTCTTTTTGTATAGATTACAATCACACCTCTGGTATATGCTTTCATAGTATCCCATACATTTTGTAATGAGGTTTCACCTGATTTATTTTCTTTAAGGAAAAACCCAATTCTTTTTCCAGGTTATTAAAAAATTATTTTTCTTTCAAAATTGAATTATTCAAAGTCCATCTTAATCTTTTCTACTGTCCCTTCCATTTAAACCTTATTGGCTTATGGTCAGCCCAAATGTTTGTGTCAATGTTTGCTTCCTGAATGTTAGGTATTAAATCTGTTGACATCCAAATGATATCTATTCTTGACCATGACAGATGTCTATTTGAGTAAAATGTAAATTATCTATTTTTACTATTCAATTCTCTCCATATATCTTTAATACTCAGCTCCTCCACCATCTTAAAAAAAGATTTAGATAATATTTTTCTTATTTGTTTTCTGTGTTTTATAGTCCAGTTCTGTGTTTACGATTGCGTTAAAATCTCCAAAGATGCATATCTTATCATATTCCAGTTAAATTATTTTATTGTGTAGCTTCTTATAAAATTGATTTTGCTGATTATTGGGAGCATAGATTGCAATTAAAAGTACCTTTAAGTTATTGTCTATTATTTCAACCATCACTATTCTTCCTTCTTCATCTGTATAAATTTGCTTGGCTTTAATTGTATTTCTAATATATAAAATAACTCCTCTTTTATTTTGTTGCACCAATGATGTGAATATATTCCCAATTCTAGGACAATTCAACAAATGTACATGTTGTCTTTTATATGCACTTCTTGTAGGGAGATTATATCCATGTTTAATTTTCCTAGTTTATGAAATATCTTTTTCCTCTTAATAGCCAAATTTAGTTCATTTATGTTTATAGAAATCAATTTCTTTTCCTCTTCCATTGTTTATACTTTATAGGTAGAATGTATTGCTCTTTTTGTTCTTTCTTGTCTTGGTTCTTTAATTATCATTTGACCACCTACTGCTCCCTCCTATTGAATCTTTCCCTTTTTTGCTTTCAACCATTGTCAATCTGTTATCTATTTCTCCTACTTTCTTATTTGTTTTATCACCTCTTTCTTCCATCTTCTGTATTTTTTCTCCATATATCATTAACACCTATTGTAAATCTCCTTCCATTTTTCCATTTTTTCCTCCAGCTTTTCCATTCTATCATCTGTATGCTTCTTTTGATCTTGTATTACTTGAAACATTAACTTTATTTCTTCCATTGAAATTTCTTTTTCTTTCTCTTGCTGAAGCATAATTGTAATAGATTATTGACTAGCTGGGCTCAGGGATGAGGAAGAAGGGATTGATGATCCAGTAGGAATTCTTTTACTCATATCAAATCAAATTGTAATTCATTCGCAAAAGCCCCCCAAACATATAAATAAATCTTCAGGTTCTTTGCTACCTTAATCCAATTTTATCCAAAAGAAGAAAAGAAAAACAAAGTTAGAAAATCCAAAAACAAAAAGGCAAACTATAAATCCAAAAAAGAAATGGAGTCAAAATATATAAGATTCAGAAAGTCTAATATATGAAATGGGAAAAAAAAAACAAAAGAGAAAATTTCCCAAAAAAGTAAAAAGAAAAGAAAATACAAATCCATCAACTGCTACATAGAAGAGGAGAGGAAAAGGGAGTAACAAAAAGAAAAAAAAACAGCAAAAAAATAAAAATAGGATCCAAAAATGCCAAATTATATCTACTTATTAATCCACTTGTTAGTCAAACTATCAATGAAGAAAAAAAGAAAAAATGGAAAAGGAAAAAAAATAGAGAAAAAGAAAACAAACATTCCAAAATTAATCCACTTTGAAAAACTAGGCCAAAAAGTAAAACAACGCTCCCCCCCCCAAAAAAGAAAGGAAAAAGTAAATCCAACATACGCTCCAGCAAAAATAGAATAAAGAACAAAATAAAAAAAACAAAATAAAAAAGGAAGGTACCAGCTGTAATTTATGAATCCATATCACTAAGTAAACCAAAGTCTCAGTGTAACATTCAGTCAGTCCAGAAAGCGAGAATCCAAAGCATATATATATTATCCAAGGTCACAGTGTTCTCTTTGTTTTTCTTTAGTTTATTCAACTTTCCAATTGTATACCAGCTATATAAAAACATCACCTGTTTTCAGTGCTGACTCATTATCTTTCTCCACTTCTCTGTAGTCAAAATAGCTTAATCTTTAATCTATTATTCTAAAAAAAAGAAAAAAATTCCCCTATGACCTCTAGATGTCAGTATTTCTTATCTTTCCTTGCACTTGTATCTTAGTTACACTGTATCTATGTATTCTAAACAGTGAAAGTGAATAAAAGTCAAAAGAACAAAGTACTTCAGAGATTTTAAACTAAAAAACAAAAAAGGTTAATTTCTTCTTAATTTTTAAGTTTCAGTCCAGTTATTCAAAGTAAAGAAGCAAACAAAATATTCCTTTCAAAAAAAAAGTCTGAATGAACTTGACAGCTTCCCACCATTTGTCACTGCCCTTAACTTTCCTGTCTTCTTTCTTTTTTAAATTAATCTTTCACTTGGTATACTTCTCTATCTTTTTTTAAAAAAGTAAGAATTTCTCACACATACCAACACACCTTCTTTCTATTCTTTTTCCATTCTGAGACTGGCACAGGTTCTTAGCAGCTCAAGATTAATGGCCTCTTCCTTCCGCTGCTGGACTGTAGGAGCTTTCCAACCAGGGACTTTGTGATGTCCCTGGGATCGACAGGATGCACACCTTTCACTTACCATCTCTGCGGGACAGTTTGGGTCCACTGGGACCATCCAGCTGCGGGGGTATTGGTGTCTTCCTCGGAGCTCTGAGAAAAGCATATATCCACTGCCGCTCAAGCCCACCCTCTCCCATTTCCCATTTCTGTTTCTTTGAAGATCTCCAGAGCTCCAGAAGAGGCTGCTCCACCAGCAGAGAAGCTTAAGTGTCTTATTCAAATGATGGTGAAGCTATAAGAATGTGAAATCTAAGGAAACCACTTTCTTAGGGGAGACATGATAGCAGTGTTCCAATATCTCAAGGGCTGCCAAAAAGAAGAGGGAGTCAAGCTATTCTCCAAAGCACCTGACAAGCAGCAATGGGTGGAAACCAATCAAGTAGAGAAGAAACCTAGAACTAAGGAGAAATTTCCTGACAGTCAGAACAATTAACCAGTGGGAGAACTTGCCTCCAGAAGTTGTGAATGCACCAACACTGGAAGCTTTTAAAAAGAGGTTGGATAACCATTTGTCTGAAGTGGTGTAGGGTTTCCTGCCTAGGCAGGGGGTTGGACTAGAAGACCTCCAAGGTCCCTTCCAACTCTGTTATTCTAATTCATGCAGTTATCATTTGAAACGTCTCTCATTAGTGGGGGAAGGCCCTTAATTTACCATCTGATTTTCATCATTAAAACTGGCACAAACTACAAATACTTTTCTTTTATCTTAGATCAACTATAGTGTCATCAACCAGGTGGCCAAGCAAAACCATCATTTTCCTTTTTCATATCGGATGACCCCAAACCAAGAACCTCCTTACTCAGCGATTGTCCAGCTGCTCCTGCAATTCCATTGGACGTGGATTGGCCTCCTTTCTCAGGACAATGAAAAAGGAGAAAAATTCAAAAGACGCTTGGAAGTTCTTGCCTTAAAAAATGGGATTTGCATTGTCCTCTCAGGAACTGTCCCAGAAGCAAATATGCAGACAAGTGCTGGAGAAACTCTCATGCAAGAAAAAATGAAAATGTTTCGTTCTCTTATTGAGAGTCAAATAAAAATTATAGTATGCCAACTGGATGTTCAGGCCTCGGGAATGTTAGCAGCAATAATACAAATAATTGATAGGACTAATGCAACCCTGGTGGGAAGGGTGTGGATTGCAACAACTTTGACAGCTTTAAGTGTAAGTATTTTTGATCTTTGGGTTGATCTCCAAAACAGACATGCTTTGTTTTCCTTCCTCATCCAGACAAAGAGGAAGACTCAGTATTACGACTTTACATCTTATGTATCTATGGTCTTATTGTATGGAAAGGAAGCATTCCAATGTTCCTATTCAAGTCCTCTGTTATCGAAGAAAGTTTGGAAAAAATGCAGAGAAAAAGAGAATTGGGAATTCCCACCCCATGATGTGATTGCAAGAATCCTGTCTCAGCATTCCTCCAGTATTTCCCAAATAATTCAAATTGTGGCCTGGGTCCTCAAAGCTGCCTCTTCCTCCCAACAGAGTAAGAGGAGAATGCAAGTTGGACACCATCAACCACCCCAGATTGTACAGCCATGGCAGGTAAGTCTTCTCCTTTGAGGTTCCATTGATTCTCCCCTTCCAATTTCTCAATATTAAATTAGAAGTAGAAAAGGTGAGATATTCCAAAGAGCAGTTGCCCAGTTAGTGGTATTTGAGAGTGAGTGTCAATCTTGAAGTTGACCTAACAGAGGCCATTTTGATGCTTCAATGTTGCCACCCTGGAGCTGAGGGAAAGGGAGGGAAGAATAAAGATAGCTGGGGTTTTCTAGTCAAAACAAAATATTTTCTCCTGGGAATAAAGGACATTCCCACTGATGATTGGAAGGAGGATGAGTGAAGTCACCAGGCAACTGGATGACACCTTTGTGGACCATGTGACTGATTCTTTGGAAAGGGGAGGAAAACTTTTGTTTTTAATTAAGTGAAAGCCATGGGAACATTTAGAGTCAGTTTTCACCAGCCTATGCCTATATGATATGTCCAATAAAACTGATATTTGAGGAACCTGCTTGCCTCAGCGTCCTGCCTCTAACCCTGACAGCAAATTAGAGAGAGATGATAGAGAAAAATCTTCCAAAGTTAAACAACCTGTGCTAGTTTGGGATGCTTTTGTGACAGAAATTGCTCTATGGTGACAAAATGTAATTTTCAAAATTAAGCAAGCTGTCATTATTCTAGCAAACCTCCATTCCAATCAGTAACTCTGAACAAGCAATCATCTCAAAAGTACCTTTATTAGAATAGCACCTGACACATCTGTGGAATCTTGAAACTAAAAGTTTCCTGGACTTCCCACAATGCCCCAAACTATGATCCTTCCCCTTTTCTCTCATCATCACATCACATGGACCAATCATGATCTGTCCCAGTGTAAGATCCTTTTTCTCTGCTGTGCCACACTTAATAACTAAGAAATGAATTTTATTTTGTCTACTTAGAACTACTCAATTGAAACCACCCCCTCCCATTTTCTCAGGCTATGTGACAGTGTGAAATATGACTTCCAAAGCTGGCAGGCATCCCTCCTTGAGAAGTTCACCTCCTAAAAGAGATAATAAACAAAAGACAACCAGGGGTTAATGCAATACCCTTAACCCTCTCTCCCCCTCCAAACCCTTTGGTTTGTCAGGAAATTTGTTATGGAATTGGTTAACCAATCTATCTACATGTACATCCCAACTTTTTACCCACATAGCCTCTGACAAAGGGTAACCCTTCCATAATACCAAATACTGTAACATCCCTTGGTACAATCTAGAATCAAGGATTTTCTTAATTTCATAATGTGTCTCACCCTGTACGATCAAAGGTTTGGGGGGAGATGTTGGGAAGGGTCTTAGATTTGATCCTACAGCTGGTTTCAATAAACTACTATGGAACACTGAGTGTATTTTCCCCAATAGTTGGGGAAGACTTAATTGGACTATGACTGGATTGATTATTTTTGATATAGGGAATGGACGTAAGAATTTATGGCCTAACTTCCTACTGGGAAGTTTCAATTTGAAATATTTAGTTGACAAAAACACTTTGTCCCCTACTTTAAATGGTGGTTGGGGGGATCTATGTTTATCTGCTTGCTTTTTATGTTCCTCAGCAGCTTCAGTCAAAGTTTTTTTTTGTATCTTCCCAACCTTTTTTTAATGAATCCATCCATTCCGTTAAAGACATGGATGTTGGGTGTTCCATAGGTAATTCTGGCATAGGGACAAATTCCATGCCGGTGTTGATTTGGAACAGGGTCAAGCCTGGTCTGCTATGTACTGTGTTATTGTAAGCAACTTCTGTAAATGGCAACAGCTACACCCAGTTTTCCTGTTGATAATTTACATAGCATCTAATGATGGCATTCATTCTCTCTGTTGCCCCATTGCATGCAGGATGGAACACTAAGGATAGCCCTTGGGATGACCGAATGGACTTTAAAAACTCCCTCCAGAACATAGCAGTAAACTGTATGCCTCAATCTGAGATTACTCTATGAGGTCCTCCGTGGAGCCTATAGATATGCTTCACAAACAGTTTTATAAGCTTTTTAGCTGAAGGTAGTCCTTTACAGGCTGTAAAGTGGACTTGCTTAGAGAATAAGTTGATAACAGTTCAAATAACTGTATTCCCTCCACTCTCAGGTAATTCTACAATAAAGTCCATTGCAATTTCTTCCCACAGCTTTGTTGGTTCAGATATTTGTTGAAGGAGGCCAAGGGTTTTCCCAGTTCTGTGTTTCATTGTGGCACAAATTGAGAAGATTTTCAGATAGTCTTCAATATCAGGTTTCATTTTTGGCCACTAGAACTGTTTTCTGACTAATTGCAGGGATTTTAAGAAACCAAAGTGTCCCCCCAACTGTGAGTCATGGCTATGCGTTAGTACTATTAGTCTTAGATTATTAGGTACATAAAGTTTTGTCCTTTTCCAAGCCAGTACTTCATTCATTGTCAAATCAGTTTGATACTCTGCAAACCAGGGATCAGTCAAAAGGACTGCTTTCAACTCAGTTGTCAGTTTGTTTTTTAGGCATCTGGGGCTGCGGTTAGCTTGGCCTCGGGTGGTTACTTGGCCTGCTGTTTGGGCTTCTGATATCATAGTCTGCATTACTTCCTCTTGGCTATTTTCAAATTGGGGTTTTCTCGACACAAGCATCAGAATAGTCCAACAATCTTCAACCCTTTATTGTGATCACAAAGTCATCTAGTCTCCAAGCTAAGGAGTTCAGCTGGATTATTTTTTCCGCATTAAAATTGGACTTTGCTGGCTAAAAGTTTGTAATATAGCAACAAGGTATAAATCAAAGCTTCTTCTGGGGGCAAAAAAAGGTTCATCCACACATCTCCTGAACTAATGGATACGCTTCCATATCTACTCTTTGAAAGAGATAACATCATTCTGCAATTTTTGTTACATTCCTAGCCCAAAGTTAAACTCCGCTAACTTCATTTTGATCAGGACTGATGGAAAATTGTATTCTCCATCTTCTCCCATGACAAGTTTTCCCATATCTGCAAATGGTCTTGCCTCAGATGGGCTGTGATGGTGAAACTGCAAAACACAGAACATGAAACAGAATAATAGAATTTGAAAGGATCCCACAGTCCAACCCACTAATCGAGCAGGACACCCTTTGCCAGGGATCTTCAAACTTGACAGCTTTAAGACTTGTGGACTTCAACTCCCAGAATTCCTTCTCCAGTCATGTTAGCTCAGGAATTCTGGGAGTTGAGTCCACAAGTCTTAAACTTGCCAAGTTTGAAGACCCTCGCCCTATACCGTTTCAGACTAATGGTTGCCCAGGTCTCTTTTTGAAAGCCTCCAGTGATGGAGCATTAACAACTTCTGAAGGCAAGCTTGGTTGATTGCTCTCACTGTTAGGAAATTCCTATTTAGTCCTACGTTGCTTCTCTCCTTCGTTAATTTCCAAACGTTGTTTCTTGTCTTGCCTAATAGTACTCTGGGAAATGTTGTGACGCCCCTCAAATATTAGAAAAATGATCTTTTTTAAAAAATTTTTTTAATTTTTTAATAACAAGCATAAGCATACATAACAACATTAACATAAACATAACACAAAAAACATAAGAATATCCTTCTTCATAAGTTTACATACCGTGCATCGATTAGTTTACCACTTTTTTTTGTGCATCCATTTCCCAGTCACTAGTATAATTATATTACATAATAGCTCATATTATCAATCAATAATTGAATAACCTAATATCGTCACTAAAAAAAAAAAATCATTTATAATTTTGTTAATTCATGTTTTAATGGGATAACTATAATTTGCTTAATTTATTTTACAATAAATCATAAGATCATACCAAATCAACCTTGATAATGTTTTATAAAGATAATATCAAAAAGAAAAAAAAAATTTATGAAAAATTTTCCTTCTTTTAATAGCAGAGTTCAATCCATTTATATTCATAGAAATCAATATTTTTTCCTCCATAGTTATGTTTTATATTTAGGTCTAACGGTTCTTGTGGATCTTACTTCACATTGTTCTTTGGTCTCCATTTGTCCACCTACTGCACCTTCTTTCCCCGGTCTCATCTGGTCTTCTTGAGGCTCAATTGCAAATGTCTCTTTTTCTGTCTCTATTTCTCTTCTTCCAAAAAATTCGTTGTAGAATAATTCCGCTTTCTCAATTGAGTCGATTCTGTGTCTCTGTTCTTGCCATATAAACATTAATCCTTCTGGGATCAACCATCTATAATTCACATCTTTTTCCAATAATTTTTTGGTCAAGAATCGATATTCTCTTCTCATCTCTCTCACTCTTCTGGGGACTTGTTTTAAAACCATAATCTCTTTACCTTTATATTTCAGCCCCTTATCTCTTGCAACTCAACTCAAATATTAGAAAAATGATCTCATGTCTCTCCAGTTCTTCTTTTCCTTAGATTAGACATACCAAATTCCTGTAACTGTTCGTGGTATGTTTTATCCTCCAGCCCTCTAATCATTTCTTGTTGCTCATCTCTGCAGTCTTTCCAGAGTTTCATATTGTGTTGATGACCAGAACTGGATGCAGTATGCTAAATATGGCATTAATAAGGTTTTGAAAAGCGTTATTAGAACTTCATGTGATCTTGATTCTCTGTTAATGCAGCCTAGGATTGCATTGGCATTTTTGTCTGCTGCCACATATTGTTGGCTCATATTTAAGTGATTGTCTACTAGGACTCCAAGACCTTTCTCACAATTACTGGCATTGGACCAAGTTTCACATAGTCTGTAACCTATACTATTGATTTTTCTTGCCTCAGTGAAAAACCTTCCTTTTATCTATGCTGAATTTCATTTTGTTAGGTAGGGGCCTATATTCAATTTGCCAAGAACTTTTTAGATCTTGAGCTTGTCTTCTGGGGTGTTGCCTATTGCTGCCAGCTTAGTGTCACCTGCAAATGTGATGAGTTCCCCTTCAATTCCCTCACCTAGATCCTTTTTGAAGACATTGAAGAGTGCTGGGCCGAAAATGGAAGCTTGGGATACCCCATTGCTTTCTTCACTCCATGTAAATAAGGTTCCTCAGAGGAGGAATATAATGTTGAATATAATTTGTCAGCCAGTTACAAAGCCACCTGATGGTGGTGTTATCTATTCCATGTTTTCAAGAATGTGAGATAAATATTTAACAAACAGCTGTAAATTCCTGCAGAATGACTGCAAGAAGCTGCCAATGAAATCTCTCTCAGACTGTAGTGATGATTTGAAGAGGTTGAATTATTCTGAGTACCTCCAATCCAGAATAAGAGCAAGAAAAACATTGAATAAAAGTTCAAATTGTAATAGCTTTTTCTGTGTTTCTGCAGCTTCATAGGTTCCTGAGGAACTTCCAACATCACAATATTTCCAGAGATGGGATTTCATTGGATGAAAATGGAGTTCCTGTTGGTGACTTTGATATCATGCACTGGACATCAGTTTGGAACAAATCATATGCGGGGGTGAAAATTGGGAGTGTAGAAAGCCAATCCTCTTCAGAAGTCAAGATTTCTGTCAATCAAAGTGCCATCCAATGGCCAACTTTATTTAACAAAGTAGTTGAGGCTGCTTGGATTTTGCTCTTCTATTTATCTCCATATGTGTAAATTTTCAGCTCAGAAATAATTCTTATTGAGGCCAATTGAGATAACTTCCAACTAAGAGAACGTAAAGTCTCATTAATTTATTAGATATATTTTACTTTAGAGGTCTTACAATAATCTGTCACACACTGGAACCTGCTGCATTGTATTGCGGAATTTGCAATCTACATTATTAAACTGGAATATGTTGCCATAATTTACAGTACATGAAATGATCTTGTTTTAAGTAACAGAAACTCCAGAGTGCCTATGGAGATTCTCAGTCATCCAGGTCATGGTTTGCTAAAGGTGTTTTTTCAGAAGGGACATGGACTTTGTTTTCCCTTGAAGATGTTTCACTTCTCATTCAAGAAGCTTCTTCAGTTCTGACTGAATGATGGAGGATGGAAGGATTTTATCTGCTGGAAGAATTTGGATCTGCTGAAAAGACTGTGTTGTCAGCAGGATATATATTCAGCAATTGCAGGAAGGTTCCATACCCATTTACACTATTCACATGACTCTGAGGGCACAGATAAATTCCAAGAGGCTTCAACAACTTTCAGAAAGACTACAAACGACCAGATAACTGCAAGGAATACAAATCCTTCCATACTCCACCATTCAGTCAGAACTGAAGAAGCTTCTGGAATGAGAAGTGAAACATCTTCAAGGGAAAACAAAGATCAGTTTTTGAAAAAGCACCTTTGGGAGAAAAATGGGAAGGGTTTAGCCAACTGAATTGCATAAGAGGAAGATATCATTAAGAATGTGGTGAGGGAAATGAGGGCAGCTAAATGATGATGCAATGATCAGTTGTAGGAGACAAAGATAGGGACTCTAGAGAAAGCTAGATTTTGGAGGTTTCCTGAGAAAGCTAAGATGGAGAAAAAATATATACAAGTTATAGCATTCTCATACATGCTCTAAGGAGAAACACCTTTTGCAATGGAACTTCTTTCCTTTGGAAAGAAGAATAAGAAAATGAATCTGTTTGGGATCTAAAATGGAGATTGATAGAGGAAAGAGAATGACTCTTCATTTGCCCCTTGCAAATAGAGTAATTAAAGTTCATGCCACTACTTCATAACAGATTTTGCTCAATGTGCTCCTGAGCTTCTGGAAGCCAGTTCATTTCAGTAAACTTTTATAATTCATACTAATCTTGTAGTTTATGTTGAAAACTAAAAGTTCCCTTTGCACATACGAGCTAGTGATTTCTGGCTCTAGGGGGTAGTGCTCATCTCCATTTCAAAGCTTCAGAAGATGTCTCCATGGCCATGTGGCGGGCATCAATAAATGCTGAAGGTGCAAAGAATGCTGGCACCTTCCCACCAAAGTGGTCCTTATTTTTCTACTTGCATTTTTGTGTTCTTTCGAACCGCTTGGTTGGCAGAAGCTGGGACAAGTAATTGGAGCTCACTCCTTTATGTGGTGTGAGGGATTCAAACTGCCCAACGGCCAACCTTTCTGATTGACAAGCTCAGTGTCTTAGCCACTGACCCACCATGTCTCTTTATATATTGCCTCTAATTTATATATTGCCCTGATAAATCTTTTCATTTATGCTTAGACAGTGCCTTATTCAAGATGTACAGAAAGTTGCTCACCAGGTTATACCAAGCTTGTGAGAGAGGGAGCCCCAGTTTGCTGCTACGACTGTGCTCTGTGTATGAAAGGAACATTCTCTGGGCAAGAAGGTACGGTCGGTGGCTTCAAAAACAACAAGGATACAATCAAAATTCTCTATTGCTTTTGGGGGGTATTTGATCAAGAAGCAAGAAAAAACATTACACATCTTGAAGGCATCCACAAACATTTCAATGATTGAGCACTATCTCTGAATTTTGTACGATGATGTGAGCATCAAAATAATCTATTGAGGTGTTACTTTCTTACTTGGATTTGGGAAAGAGGAGAAGTTTTGAGAGGTGATAATCACATTCAATTTTAGCTTTTTAAAAGGCTGTTGGTAATTTTAACTAATGTTGTGTCATATAAATACCCCATGGGCAGAAATATTATATTATTCCTTGAAAACAATGTAATAGATTTCTGATGCGGTTCTACAGCAGCAGAAACAGAAACACACTAACCAATTATTTTTCCAGATGCAGCCCATTGTGAAAAGTGTCCAGATGACCAGTATTCCAATAAGAAGCGGGATCAGTGTGTCCCCAAAAGCATAAGCTTCTTATCCTATGAAGAATCATTGGGACTCATCCTGACTTTCTTTGCCATTGCTTTGTCCCTAACCACTGCCTTTATTCTGGGAATCTTCATTAAATACCAAGACACTCCCATAGTCAAAGCCAACAACCTTGAACTCACATATGTCCTCCTGGTTTCACTCCTGTTTTCTTTCTTGACCTCCCTTCTATTCATCGGTCGCCCCATGAAAATGACCTGTCTCCTTCGACAAACCATTTTCAGTATTGTTTTCTCTGTTGCCGTATCTTCTTTGCTGGCCAAGACTGTAATGGTGGTGGTGGCCTTCCTGGCTACAAAGCCAGGAAGCAGGATGAGGAAATGGCTGGGGAAGGGTCTGGCCCACTCAATTGTTTTATCCTGCTCTGGTATTCAAATAGGCATCTCTATGACATGGCTAGGAATCTTTCCCCCGTTCCCAGATTCTGACTTTCATTCCCAGCCAGAACACATCCTGCTGCAGTGCAACGAAGGTTCAGTGACTATGTTCTACACTGCCCTTGGCTACATGGGTTTTCTGGCTGCCATCTGTTTCTTGGTGGCATTTCTGGCTCGAAATCTGCCAGGGACCTTCAATGAAGCCAAACTGATCACCTTCAGCATGCTGGTTTTCTGCAGTGTTTGGATCTCCTTTGTCCCCACCTACCTGAGCACCAAAGGGAAATACATGGTAGCTGTGCAGATCTTCTCCATCCTGGCCTCCAGCCTGGGTTTACTGGGCTGCATTTTTATCCCCAAATGCTACATTATTACACTGAGACCTGACATGAACACCAAGGAATATCTAATGATGAAAACCCATTAAGGCTCCTTATGTTGGTGTTTATTTTCTGTTCAGTTTACATGCAGTATAAAAATCACATACCTTGAAGTAATCTTTTACATGTTGTCGCTTATCTTTCTTCATTCCATGTGAATTTTGAATTATAATAATTGAGTAATAAAGTTGCTAAAACAATTCAAACTCTTTCAATTAATCATATCCTTCAATTGTTACAATCTGAATGCATGTTAAATCATAACTATCATCAATGACATTAATAAAATTTCTGAAACCAGGCCAGATAAACTGTTACCAGAGATGTTCTGATATGGTTTTAGACTAAATTAAAGATTATGGCTAATAATGTGTGTTTTTGTTGCTATATAGGTTGGTATTATGTTTTATTTTCAGGCTTTTAAAAGAATTAATTTCAAAAATATATTTGATTAGTCTCTTCTGGCTGGATAATCTAAGATCACTCATAGATAGATAAATGAGTTAGATAGATGAGAGAGGCTGAGAAAGAGAAAAACAGAGAGACAGCTAAACTTTGGAGTAACTTTAATCTTTTTCTCTGAATCAATTAATGAGACAAATTGTTATTTTTGACAATCTTCAATTAAAAGAAAACTGTGCACAACTCTGAATGATTTGAGGGGGAAATCGTGTAGAAACCTGATGTCATAATGAAGGTGTGCTTATGAATATTAAAATTGGTTCCTGCTTTTTATCTATGTCCATATCCATATCTATTTCCATATACACATAGTCTGTGTATGGGTGTGTGCTGTCAACTTAGCAACTCAAAAGCATGTAAATGCAAGTAGATAAATAGGTGCCAGTTTAGTGGGAAAGGAACAATGTTCCATGCATCTGTGGTGTATAGTCATGCCAGCCACTTGACCACAGAAGCATCTTCAGATGGAGCTGGCTCTTCATTTGTGAATCAAAGGTGAGCACTGCCCCTTGGGTTGGTCATGATTGACAGGGAAATTTTTTACCTATATCTACCTAAAAATTTACCTATAAATATACAAATTTGTTTGTGTGTATGTTTCTTTTTGTTGTCTTTTTGTCAGTTAGTCTTTCAGTGTATTACAGATTAGGAAAGCTATGTCATATGTCAGTACTACTTTTATCTAACCTTGTCTTGGTAATGATCTTCGAATGCAATTACTTCTGCGTAGGGCGCTATGTCTCTTTCATTCAGAAAGCACATGCAATTGCAATATATTTTTATTCACATACTGACCAGTTTTACTCATTAGGCTAAATCAGGATTCTAGATTGTCTGGATTTTGATTTTTGTCATTGTAGTGTCAAACCACTTCAAGGTTATCTGCAAAGGTGAGAAACATTTCCTCCCTCCAATCCTTTACCAAATCAAAGAGTCCAGAGCCCAGCACTCAACAGGAATTAACTCAACAAGAATGAAATGGTATATGGTTTCCTACCTAAACAGAGGGTTGGGCTACAAGACCTCCAAGGTCCCTTCAAACTCTTCTATTCTATTCTATTCTATTCTATTCTATTCTATTCTATTCACTTGGTGGTGTCCCATATGCACCATGTCCATCAAAAGATTGCCTCACAACACATCAGGAAAATCCTGCCATTCCTTTGCAAGAGTCACACACTTTTGGTTGCAACATATATGAAGTATGTATGTATGTATGTATATACAAGATCTGTGGATCTTATATTCCATAGTGAAGCTGCTTGAAGTAAAATGCAGTGGGATTAACTTGGAAACATCCCTACCATCTGCCGTATTGACTTTGATTATGACTTCTCTAATAAATCCTTATTGGATGGACTTTGTCTCTGAGTGCTGAATTTGGGATGGAGAATTTTGTTGGAATGCTGACATAATTTTCTTATCTTATAAGGAAATTCTGTGTAGCATCCTGACTCTCTTTGTCATTGCTTTATCCATTACCATAACTATTGCCTTTATTCTGGGAATCTTCATTAAATACCGAGAAACTCCTATAGATAAAGCCAACAATCAGAAACTCACCTACATCCTCCTGGTTTCACTCCTGCTTTCTTTCTTGACCTCCCTTCTGTTTATTAGTCACCCCATGGAAATGACCTGTCTCCTTCAACAAACCATTTTCAGTGTTTTTTTTTCAGTTGTTATGTCTTCCTTGATGACCAAGACTGTAATGATGATGGTGGTCTTCCAAAGTACAGAGTCTAACACAATATGAGACTGAAAGTCTATTGTAGTAATAAACTGTGGGTATGATTTTGTCTTGCCACTCAGGGTTTTCTATCAGTTTTTGGTGACACTTGTCTTCAAACCTGGTGGAAGCCTCATAGCACAGAGCTCACTAGTGGAGTCTGTTAGGACCCACAGCTGTCCCGTATCTTTGGAGTCCATATTTTGGAGTCTACATGGTGGTGCGATTCAACTGATGTAACAACTGGTTCAGTGAGAGTGCATGCATCAAACATGCACTTTGCATGCACACACAGCATTTACAAAAGACAATTTTTAGCTATAATACTTACCTTCTGCTGCAGCCCTGGTGAGTAAAACAGCTGATGAACAGCAAATCACTCTGCTGTGCAAATCAGCTGTGCTCAAAAACAAGGAAATAAATCACAGGAACAGGGCAGGGATGGCTGAGCGGGGCCAAATGGTCATCAGAACTAGCAGTTCACCCAACCAGTCTGAACCAGTAGAAACCCACCCCTGAATCTACATCTTTGGAATCTAAGCTTCAGATTAATGTTCATCCTTGAAGCAATTGATTGTCCAGACAATATATATAATTAATTTATATTCCACTAAATGATTTTGGAGGATGCAATGGAGAGAGGTCTCAGATGCACACTTAGCAGAAGGACTCATACCTGCACATCATATGGCATTGGCCATGGGCTCAGCTCATGCTGTTTAGCCATTCACCTTCAGCTATTGTTGGTATTGTACTTATATAACATCATCTCTTGGTTCCCTATTAGTTTTCCTATCTAAGAAACAGAACATATCACCACACCATGAAGAAGTCAGTAATGAGCTATTTTTCAGATTAATGCACCATGGAATTTTGACAAGATCTTTGTAACCAGGAAGACTGATAGTAGTCCACATTTTGAAAGATAGAAAACATTTAAAAGGGGTCTCCAATAGGTTGCTTAATATATCATGATCCGGAATTAACCATTCTAGAGTATCTAACCTTCATTGAGAAAGATGGCCTCATCCACATCAGAAAGAATAAGAAGGAAATATAATGGCCAGAGGTGGTATTCAGCAGATTCTGACCAGTTCAGGAGAACCGGTAGTGGAAATTTTGAGTAGTTTGGAAAACTGGCAAATCCCACCTCTGATGGGAGATTTTACAGTATCCTTCCCCTGCCATGCCCATTAAGCCACACCCACAGAATGAGTAGTAAAGAAAATTGAATCCCACCACTGATAATGGCCCATGGCCAAGTTCAAGAACATTAAAACATTTTAAGCTTTAGATTTTAAGCTTTAGAATCTCAAGAATAAATTTGCAGACTAAAAAACAATCAAACTTCCCTGAATTGTTCCTTTCTTGATTCTTAAATTAGAATTATTCTCCTGAGTAAAAAAAAAAAAAACCTCTTTTCTCCAACTGCCCACTTTTGCGGCAATGTTCATTCCAAATTCCCCTTCTCATTTTAAAAACCATTATTATTTAGTCTCCTTTGGGATTTCCACCACCACAGTTAGTTGCCAATCAATGTGACAACCAATGGGATACAGCACCTGATCATGTGATTTGTAACTGCCTCCTTCAGTGATGAGGGCAGAGGTTGGAGTAAAGCTGGACAAATACTATAGCAGTCTAAAAGTTGGAAGATAAAACTTCCACTTTGGTGGCAAACTGGCCTTCCTCACTGTAATTGTGGTCTTCTGTGATCTCTGAGATTTAACTCTGTGCTGAAGAAAGAAATGTAGGAAGGATCTCTTGCAGGATATGTCAAATGTTGCTGCTGCTGCATGTACAGCTTTTTCTGCTTCAGCTTCTGTCTCAAATTCCCTGTGCCAGTATGCTGATGAAATGTCCATTTGAGGTGATAATAGAAGAAAAGGAATGGTTCCATTACTACAAACCAGGAGACTACTGGATTACTGGAATAATGTCTGGAGTCTTAGCTCGATTGTACCAATTTTCTTTCTCCAAGACTCCTACCCACCAATTGAAAAGGTAATTGTCAGCATGTCCAGGATTCTGGTGATTGATTTTACCTGCTCCAATATTTTTTCTAGGAAAGATTTCACTTCTCCTATTCCTCACTTTGAGAGAAAAGTAAGCCATTATTGCTCATCCCAATTTCCTTTAGAGCAGGGGTCTTCAAACTTGACAGCTTTAAGACTTGTGGACTTCAACTCCCAGAATTCCTCCTCCAGTCATGTTAGCTCAGGAAATTCTGGAAGCTGAAGTCCCCAAGTCTTAAACTTGCCAAGTTTGAAGACCCTTTCTTTAGAGGAAAGGCTCATGGGGAACTTGATGATTTTGTAAAACCTGAGTTTGCAAAGTATCTTTTAAGTTCTTCCACAAGTGTCAGCCTCAACACTGACCAACACTGGGCATTGCCAACTCTGTCCCATGATGAACCTTGCCTGGATGGGTTCTGCCTGCTTTCAAAATGATTATCTTGGGACTGTGGAGTCCCTTACTTATTCATATTTATTTTATTTATTTATTAACAATAGTGAAACAGTAATAAAGTGATTGAATGAATACCTTAGAACAGAGTGAGATCTCTTGTGTTTTCTCCCCACTGTTTCTTCCCCTTCCTTACATTTACTCTATATTTCCTACCACCTTGCCCCCTCTTTCTTTCTACCCTTTAACACTTTTGCCACTTTTGTGGCTTCCCTGTTCCTTTTGGTTCAAATAAAAGGGATACCTTTTAAAAACCAAATTCAAGGAAGGGAGAGACTTTATGTGATAAGTTAATGTTTAGTCACAGAGGAATCACATTAACTGGAGTTAACTGTAGAATATAGGACAATAACTCTAAAGCCATGAATATTCTGCAGCAAATCTCTAGGTCTATAAAAAGGTCTAATCAACCATTTGAATCCAGCTGTTAGTCATCTCCAGGGTGGTATAACAGGAAGAAATCATATAATATAATCACAATGTACACAATATACACTTGGTAGCATCCCTTATTAACATTCTGGAGGAGTGGGAAGATACAGATTTTCCCCCAAGCATTGGGCTAGGAATAAGGGTTGCGAGCTGTGAGCATATGTAGTCTGGTGCCTGGGGGTAAGGGTATGATTTTAATTACATTTTATGGATTGTTGTGAATTGATATGAGTGATATATTAGCTTTGCAAATAGGTAAGTCAATAAAATAAACACTTGGGTTTTGCAAGAGTTTATTCTAAGCAGTTTGATGCAGTTACAATAGTAAGAAACCTTCACACTTCCTTTTTGACTAAAAAGTTACTATTACTATTGTAACTGTTTTCTTTATCTGGCTACTGAACTATAAGAATAATTTTCCTCATTTTTCCTTCCCAAGTCATAATTTGGAGAAATTTATAGGCAGAATCAGTTCTGATGATTTTGATAGGATTCCTTTGATCCTGATATTATAAGCTTGCTATCTCTCTCTGATATTTCTTTTGGCAAGAAGCTCCTACTAGTGTGAATTTCTCATAGAAATTTAAAAAATGTCTTATCACCTGCGAAGTCCAAATAAATGGACTAGTTTAATTGAATAATGAGTATCTGATTATCTTTTTGGCATTGCACTATATAGATATAAAGTTACAGTAAACATGACATGCTTTCATGAAAATTCAAACTGAAGTTTTATTTATTTATTTATTTATTTATTTATTTATTTATTTGAATTTGTCAAACAAAAATGAGAACAAGAATAAGAGAATAAAAAAATACAATGACAGGAACATTTCCTGCACTTATGCATGCCCCCCCTCTACTGACCACTTAAATATGATGTAAGGTCCACAGAAATCGAATCAGGTAGGGCATTCCAGACTTTGACAAGCCTATTACAGGAATCATACATTTTTACAGTCAAGTTTAGAAATATTTACATTGAGTTTAAAGCAGTTGTTCGTGTGCCTATTATTGCGATTAAGAAAAACACGTCATTTACAGGTAAAACATTACTATGTATCATTTTTGGATGCAGACTTAGGTCCCACTGCAAACGATGCAATTCTAAGTTATCCAAACTGAGAATTTCGAGCCTAAGGAATTCTATTGTGTACAGAAGAGTGCAAGACTTTTCTCATGAAGTCTTTCTAAACCTGCTCAATTGTACTGATGTCAGATATATGGTGGTGGTTGCAAACAGTTGAACAATACCCTAAAATTGGTCTAGCATAAGTTTTATAAACTCTAATTTGCAATGCAATGTTTCCAGAAAGAAAAGCTGTGCAAAATTAAGTTTACAACCCTTAATGCTTTTTTAGCAATGCTGTTAAAGTGACCACTGGAGCATAAATTGTCAGAGATAAGTACACCTAGGTCCTTGACAAAGTGAGGGTCATTTGCTAGATCAATGCCACCTAGCTTATACTTGACATTCAGATTATGTTTTCCAATATGTAAGACATAGCATTTATTAATCAAAATTTCAAGTTGCCAAATAGATGACCATTCAGACACATAGTCGTGATCACTTTGCAAAACAGCAGAATTATCTGTAGAGTTGAATAATTTTACATCATTGGCAAAAAAACCACAACACAATTGCTTTTAAGTTGATCGCTTATATTGTTGATATAAAGCAAAACAAGGTGATGTTTTGCAGTGCAAACACCTTCTACTACATTCTGCCCTTCTTGTCTGTTCATGAAGTCAACTGGAATTCATGGCTCTTACCCGACATCACCCTGGGCTACAACATCTGCCAGAACTTTTTCAGTGCAAGAATGACCTATGAGGCCATGCTGGATGTGCTGTCTACGGGACAGGAGAACGTCTCAAATTACACATGTGGAAGACAAAAGAACCTGCTAGCGATTCTTGAAGAGATGAATTCTGAACTCTTTGATCATATTTCCAATGTCTTGAGCATCTATAAAATTCCACAGGTATAAAGCCAAATGAAATTAATTCCATGTTGTAAATTGTTCAGATTTGCCTAGAAGGCAGCACTTGTATATATTTCTCCAAATAAATTGAAAGTCAGAGATTAAATATTAGAAGAGCTGAAAGAATTTTTAATTTACAAAGTGTGTGTGTGTGAGTGTGTATACATACATATGTGTTGTGACTCGGAGGTCTGAGCCTGCCTTGTTAGAAGATACAGACTTAAGCAATGAGGAAGAGAGGGATTTGGCCTCGAGGTTTGAGCCTGCTTTGCTGGAGGACACAGACTTGAGCCAGGAGGAAGAGGAGAATTTGGCTCTGAGGTTCCAGATGACCAGTATTCCAATAAGAAGAGGGATCAGTGTCTCCCCAAAAGCATAAGCTTCTTATCCTATGAAGAATCATTGGGACTCATCCTGACTTTCTTTGCCATTGCTTTGTCCCTAACCACTGCCTTTATTCTGGGAATCTTCATTAAACACCAAGAAACTCCCATAGTCAAAGCCAACAACCGTGAACTCACCTATGTTCTCCTGGTTTTTCTCCTGTTGTCTTTCTTGACCTCCCTTCTATTCATCGGTTACCCCATGAAAATGACCTGTGTCCTTCGACAAACCATTTTCAGTATTGTTTTCTCTGTTGCCGTATCTTCTTTGCTGGCCAAGACTGTAATGGTGGTGGTGGCCTGCTCTGGTATTCAAATAGGCATCTCTATGACATGGCTGGGAATCTTTCCCCCATTCCCAGATTCTGACTTTCATTCCCAGACAGAACACATCCTGCTGCAATGCAATGAAGGTTCAGTGGCCATGTTCTACACTGCCCTTGGCTACATGGGTTTTCTGGCTGCCATCTGTTTCTTGGTGGCATTTCTGGCTCGAAATCTGCCAGGGACCTTCAATGAAGCCAAACTGATCACCTTCAGCATGCTGGTTTTCTGCAGTGTTTGGATCTCCTTTGTCCCCACCTACCTGAGCACCAAAGGGAAATACATGGTGGCTGTGCAGATCTTCTCCATCCTGGCCTCCAGCCTGGGTTTACTGGGCTGCATTTTTATCCCCAAATGCTACATTATTACACTGAGACCTGACATGAACACCAAGGAATATCTAATGATGAAAACCCATTAAGACTTCTTATGTTGGTGTTTATTTTCTGTTCAGTTTACATGCAGTGTAAAATCACATACCTTGAAGTAATCTTTTACATGTTGTCGCTTATCTTTCTTCATTCCATGTGAGTTTTGAATTATAATAATTGAGTAATAAAGTTGCTAAAACAATTCAAACTCTTTCAATTAATCATATCCTTCAATTGTTACAATCTGAATGCATGTTAAATCATAACTATCATCAATGACATTAATACAATTTTTGAAACCAGGCCAGATAAACTGTTACCAGAGGTGTTCTGATATGGTTTTAGAATAAATTAAAGATTATGGCCAATAATGTGTGTTTTTGTTGCTATATAGGTTGGTGTTATGTTTCGTTTTCAGGGATGATGTTTTTTATTTATTTTGTGAAGCAATTATAAGATAACAGATATAACTATAAACATACCTATGAATACATTTAATGGATACAAATAAGGAAAAAAAAGAAAAAATAAGCCAGGGAAGGTAGGCACATTGGTGCGCTTATGCACGCCCCCTACAGGCCTCTTAGGAAAGGGGTGAGGTCAATAGTAGACAGTCTAAGGTTAAAGTTTTTGGGGTTTGGGGAAGAAACCACAGGGTCAGGTAGAGTATTCCAGACATTGACCACTCTGTTGCTGAAGTCGTATTTTCTGCAATCAAGTTTGGTGTGTTTTACTCTGAGTTTGTGTCTATTGTTTGCTCTTGTATTCTTATTGTTGCATTCTGAAAAGACTGAGCTGAAGTCTTCACTCTGGTTTGTGCTTCCCGCAGGAACACATACTGTTACTATTGGCTGATGCATTTCACAGCTGACTATAAAAGGGAGCTTTCAAATGGCATCAGCTCTTGCCTGCAAGCTGGCTGCCTTGTTAGCATGGCAGTCGTAGCAACCCTTTATTGTTTCAATAAAGTTAAAGCTGAAGTTTGCTCTGCATTCGCCTCAGTTATTCTACCGCTCCACTACACTGGCGATGAGGGCGGGATACATATAAGAGCAAAGAATCGCTGAATGAAGTCACTACAAAAATAGCCAAAGCCACTACTGAGCTGTATGTCACTTTAAGAGCTTACTGTCACTATTTGTGAGCTCGAAGTTCAATTTTCCTCAGAAGAACCACCACCGCTGAGATGAGATGACCTCAAACCCTGCATTCCCGCCTTTCAGACTGACAGAAGAGACATGGAAGTCCTACAGAAACTGATTCGACTGTTTCCTAGATGCCATAGACCTTGCTGACGTTTCCAACCGTAGGAAAAAATTCTACATTTTAAGTTTTTGCAGAGCCACAATCTAACCATTATTCCCCTAAGCCCTCCCGAATTGCCAGGTGTCATGCTTTTAGGAGATGGACCCAGGCTGAGGGAGGGACTATTAGTGGGTATATGGCAGCTTTACGAACAGCTGCCTTGCATTGTGGGTTTAGAGACTATCTGGAGGACATGTTATTAGATCAACTAGTTTGTGGAGTCCAGGACTTAAGGCTACAAAGGCGTCTATTGGCTAAAAGGGACTTGACCCTAAAATTAGCTAAAGAGGAATCTCAAGCTGCAGAGCTGTCAGCATTTTCAACAGCAGAAATTCAGGGAAATCCAGTCAGTCAGAACAGCTCAGCCATTCATTACGATGAAGCCTCCACAGAGGAAGGCTCTGAAGAAACTAGTTATGTAAATCGCCTCAGGCAGTCCAAAATCAGTGAGAGGGAAAACAGGTCAGTTCCCAGTCAACCCCGACAATCTCAACCCATCTGTCTAAGCTCTGGAGGAAATCACCTTAGGGCATCCTGCAAGTTCAGGAATCCCATTTGTCTAAAATGTGAGAGAAAGGGTTATGTAGCCAGGATCTGTCAGGCAGGAAAGACTTTTTCCCAACTACAGAAACCTCAGACAACTTGACTTCTGGTTTGCTGGGCTTCAGAGGCAGCAGGAATCCACAATCGTGCATGGTTTCTGCTTGCGCTCGCCGCTGGAGTGCCCCGAGCCAGCCGGCTTTGGGGCTAAAGTCACCCTGTAGAGATGTCTGAATACAGAGGAGACCCGGTAGCATTTTGTGGGGAGTCCACACCTGCCCTTCTCAGCTGGCTTAACTCCCTTTTCCGAAGGCAGAAGAGCGGTGGTCAGAAATGGCCACCCAAAGAAGCAGTCATCTGGAAAAGTATGTGCAGGAGGAAGCTAAGAAGGGAAAGTTATAGCTGACCGGGATAAGAAGCAACATTCAAGATAACTTGGAATTTAAATTTAAATCTCAAGAAAGATTCATTGTATCCAAGGAAGATCAAGAAGCAGCGAATGAAAGTGCAAAGGGAAAGTTTGTTTTTTCTCACTCTCCTTCCTTACGGTGAAAGCAGATGAATGAGAAATTGGAAAAACCCGTATTGGCATCAACAGATAATTAAACTGAAAATTAAAGCCAAGGGGATAATAAAGATTTCTGAACATTGAAAAAAAAATTTGGTCTGCAAGTGGGAAGGGAGAGGAAAAGAATAAAGAGTATGATTTGACTGGAGGAGATTGCTTGGAATTTAAAAGAATCGAAAGTTAAATTGTAATAAGACTTCTAAAAGATACATTTTAATTGGAACTTTGTAACTGTATCGTAACCCCAGGAAGAGAAAGTGAAAAAAGAGAAAAGTGTTAAATGGAACAGCTTGTGTGTATTTGGACTGCTTGGTGACTTTGGGACTTTTGGAAATTATATTTTAATGACTAAAAATACTTGGGTGGTTGTTTAAAATTTTTCTTTATATTGGCATCACTTGTGGATGAACTGAAAATTGAATTCAAAAAATATAAAGAAGAGGAACAAGAAGGGAAGGGCTCTTTTGGCTCTGTTTTCAACTTTTTGGAAATGGCGATTTCTACCTATGAGAAGAACAAGAAGATTGGGACAAAGAAGAAGCCATGTTTAATGAACAAGTAACTTTATCTGGGAAGAAAGGGTAAAGAGGGGAAAGAGAATGGAGAATTTAAGACCTAAAAAACAACCAAAAAAGGGAAAAATAAGGTGAAAAGTGGATATAATGTTAGAAAGGAGCAGAAAAGAGGAATACAGAAGAGGGAAATGGAGATGGAGAGACAAGGGGGTAAAAAGAGTGTGAAGAAGCAAGGGAGGAAGGAATGGAAGAGGATCTACAAAGGTTTGAAACAAGATGTAAAGAAACAGGATTTATTTAGAGATAATGGGTAAAAATAATAACTGAAAAAGAGATTCTGCAAAGGTACATATCGATTGTATTGTATTTGTATTAGAAATAATGTTAGAAAATTGGAATAACATATGATTATAAAATGGGATAAAATATTCAATGTAATGTAGTGAAACTTTTTTTTGAACAAAATAAATGAAATGAAATATGAGAGAATAGAATTAAAAAGGAATGGGAACATTTTAATTACATAATGTTTTAAAATATAAGTGAAATGGGGGGAAGTAATTACGCAAAATTTATAAGGGTTCCCATAGAAGCCTGAGACTTATTTGAAAATTAATGTGTAAAATGTTTAAGATTTAAATGAATATTAATTTTAATGATAGAGTTTAACTGGTATGGATTGTTGTTTTAATTATATTATATATTTATAATTTTTTTCTTTTTTAAAGAATATAGTGTGTAGCTTTAGAATGTACTAAACAGAATCCGAATGAAAGTTATGTATTATATTAAGTGTTAAACTTAGGGGAAAGATATAAAGGCGTCATACTCCAATCAGTGATTACAGGAGAAATTTTGTGTTAATGAGAAAAGATAATAGACAGTTGAAACAGGATAGACAAAGGATATAAGTATAATTGTTAGGGATATACCCTAGCAAGATCTGCAGGGCAGGCAGGCAGGCAGGCAAAATATGTGTGAGATAAACGTTGTGTAGCTTACACTCAGTAAAAACAGATACAAGTGCTTATTAAATAGTTTTATTCCAGCAAGAGTTAAAGCATAGTCAAAACAGTCCATATATCATTCACTTATTTCAGTCCATCCAGGGATTATTCAGTTGCAAATTCCAGTGTCCAAAAAGAGAGGTCAGTACACTTACAAATATCAGTCCGGTGATATATCTCCTCGTAGAGAGATATGCAAAAACTCAGAAACTCCTCTCTTCTTATCAGCAACTCTTCAGTAGGGAAATACGCAGCTAACAAACCATACAATGTAATCCAATCCAGTAATTGTCAGTAATTGCCAGCAAACTGTCAGCGTCTCGTCAGCGTCTCTTGCTCCCTCTTATGGTGGTTTCACACCACACCCAAAATTACATGCTTTGCAGTTAAAGTGACACACACTTAAACTAACAATGATAGCTTATATATATTATTTTACCCAAACTACGTTAGGTGACTAATGTTATACCTAACATTCTCCCCTTTTGGGTAATATAATAATATATATATCTATTTACAACCTTAACCCATAATCATCACAACTGTCTTTGTGTTTCACTGCACCTTGGGCTTTTGTGAATTGATCAGCAATATTTTGCTCAGTCATACAATACTCCAATCTTATTAAACCATCCTTTACAGATTGTCTTACATTCAGATATCTAAGATCTGTATGTTTAGATCTCGTTTTCACAGCAATATTTGTAGCCATCTGTATGGCTGCTTGATTGTCTTCATACACAACAATGGAATCATTAACAGTTAATCCCATATCCAACAATAACTGTTTATACAGAATTAAATCAGTATATAATAAGGATAGACATGAAAATTCTGCTTCCATTGTGGACATACTTATGTGTTGCTGTCTAATTAACCTCCAACCAATCAATGCTTTTCCTAATAGTATAGCCATTCCTGAAGTTGATTTCCTAGTGTTTATATCTGTTGCAAAACTTGCATCAGCATATGCACTTAAAATCAAATCATCTTTTGGCTCCAAATACAATGCATAATGCATTGTCCTTTTAAGATATCTTAAGATACGTTTTGCTGCTTGCCAGTGTCGTTCATCGGGTTCAGCGTTGAATCGAGCCAATTGATTAATGCAATAGGCAATATCTGGCCTTGACCAATTACTAATATACGATAGACTGCCAATTAGCGACTGATAGATAGTCTTATCGAATTTTGAACTTTGAGCATCAGTGCGGCAAAATTCCTGACTCATTGGAGTTTTTGCTGGTTTACAAAGTTCCATCTTATATGTTTTTAGTAATTGATAAATCTTATCCTCTTGAGATATCTTATAGCCACCGTTGGTTTTATTTATTGTCAATCCGAGATACTGTTTTATCTCTCCTAATTGCTTTAATTTTATCCTCTTTCCTAATAATGATATTATTTCAGTAGCTTCATTATTAGTTTTTGTAATTAAAGCAATATCATCTGTAAACAATAATAATGACACTATTCCATTTTTCTCTCTTTTAAATAAACATGGATCAGCTAAACCTGCTTTAAACCCTATATTGTTTAACTCCTTAACAATATATTGGTTCCATTCATAACCAGATTGTTTTAATCCATAGAGACTCTTTTTAAGCTTCCAACAGTCATTATTAGTTTTATCATCCTTTATCCCTACAGGTTTCTTTAGGTATATAGTGTCTGCAAAGGTGCATGCAGATAGGCAGTTTCTACATCTAAATGATTTATGATATAGTTTTTCTTAGCTGCCCACACTAAAGCTGCTCTCAAGGTTGTTGCTTTTAGACTTGGTGCAAACACTTCATCATAATCACATGCAGTTTGATTAAATCCTTGAGCTACCAAGCTAGCCTTATGGGTAACAGTCCCATTTGTTTTTAATTTAAATATCCATTTACATCCAATGGACTTTTCACCTGGAGGTAATCTAGCATTCTTGTTGTAGACCGAAATAAGAGAGGCTAGACCAGAGCATTACAAGAACAAGCTTTATTCAACTGAATAAAGGGCTGTCGCGTCTGCATACTAACAAGCAGACATGCCCAGCGAACAGCGGCTGGCTCAACCCAGCAGCCAGCTTTTATAGCCGGCTGTCGAAGGGAGCCAACCAATGGGAGCTGTAAACGCCCCCGCAATATGGACGGACTAGGTTGGGGACTTCAGCCAGTCCCAAGGACATAACACCCCTTCCCCCCAGATGCGAACATGCATAGTCTTTTAAATACGCCAGTGGTCTGTGCGGGCGACCAGATTGACGCAACTCGGGCGAGTCACTGAGTGGAGCAGAGTTCGGCGAATCAGGACTGGCGGGCACTGGAGAGTGGGCTTGCTCTGGAAACTGGTCTGGTGCTTGCGAACAGTCTCTGCCATCGAGTTGGTTGTTACACAGTCAATTTCCATCAACCCGGTGGTTTCACTAGTCTGCAACGATGGAGCCTCTGGCGGGCAGTCCAGGTCTACCACCCGCTCCCTCGGTTCGGATGGTGGTGACTGGTCTCTCTGACAGTCCACGGTCAGGCTCTGGTGAGGCAACTGGAGATTGACTGGAGTCCATGGTTCAGCATTGGTATGACCGCTCTGACGCTTCCTTATCTGATCCAGGTGCCTCCGCCAAATGTGACCGTCCTCCAACTGAACTCGATAGGACCTCGGACCGGTGATGGCCACGATTCTTCCCGGTACCCAAAGTGGATCCCTGGCGTAGTTCCTGACAAACACTGGGTCCTGCAATACAAAATCTCTGACCCAACTGTCAGAACCGAGGGGAGTATCAGGGCAGTAGTGGGGGTGCAGTCTGTCCAGCACAGTTCTTAGGTGTCTACCCATTAGGAGTTCGGCCGGGGACTTGTTTGTAACCGTACAGGGAGTCGAGTGTTGGCTTAAGAGAAAACGGGAGAGTCTAGAATGCCAGTCCTCTTGGTTGAACCTAGCCAACGCCTCCTTCGCTGACCTAACAGCTCTCTCGGCCAACCCGTTGCTGGCAGGATGAAAGGGAGCCGTGAGGATGTGCCGGATGCCCAGGTTGGTGACATACCGGCTGAACTCCGTAGACGTAAATTGGGGGCCATTGTCCGAAACTAGGGTGTCAGGCAGACCGTGTGTTACAAATAACTGTGTCAGGGCTTGGGCAACCGTTCGGGTGGTGGTCGTGGGAAGTAGGGCCACATCGATCCACTTGGAATACGAATCCATGACCACCAAGAAAGTCTTGCCATGCAATGGCCCGGCAAGGTCAATGTGAAGCCGTGACCAAGGTGCGTTGGCACTCTCCCATTTAGTTGGTGTGGTGATAGGCGGTGAAGGCCTAGATTCCTGACAGGGTCGGCAAGAGCTTACCCATTTGGTGATCTCGTCGTCCATGCCGGGCCACCAGACGTAACTCCAAGCCAACGCTTTCATCCGGACGATACCCGGGTGGCCCTCGTGCAGCGCTTTCAGGACGGATGTGCGAAGAGGGGTTGGAATGACGACTCTGGTCCCCCACAACAGGCAACCCTGTAAACTAGAAAGCTCCTGCTGACGAGTTTTAAATGGTGTGAATTCAGTTGCAAAGTTAGTGACCGGCCACCCCCTCCGTACCCAGTCCAGAACCTGGGCGATTGTTTTGTCTTTTTTCGATAGGTGGGCGATGTCGTCAGCGGTGACAGGTAGGTTGAGCTCACTGACATTGAAGATGGCATGGACAGGGGCCGGGTCCTCCACAGGTGCTGGCAGCGGGCAGCGGCTGAGGGCATCGGCGTGGCTTAGGGTTTTTCCAGGGCAGTGGACGAGTTTGTACGAATAAGCCGCCAGGAATAAAGTCCACCTTGTCATTCTGGGTGACAAAACTTGGGGGGTTTGTTTGTCCCCAGACAGAAGTCCCAGAAGTGGCTTATGGTCTGTGATGAGCTCGAATTTGTGACCAAAAAGAAATTCGTGAATTTTTTTTACCGCAGCAACTGCGGCTAGGGCCTCTTTGTCAATTTGGCTATAATTACGCTCGGTTGGTGAAAAGGTTCTGGAAAAGAAGGCGATTGGTGCCTCGGAGCTGTTGGGCAGTCTGTGGCTTAAGACCGCTCCAATCCCGAAGGGGGAAGCGTCTGCGGCTAAGACTAAAGGGAGGCGCTGGTCGAATTGTATAAGGACAGCGTCAGAGGTGAGCAGGGATTTAACTGCTTTAAAGGCATAATCTTCTTTGGGTCCTCAGTGCCACGGTGTGTTTTTGTCTAAAAGTCTGTGTAAAGGCTCGGCTACTGATGCTTTGTGGGGTAGGAACGATGCGTAGAAATTTAATAAGCCTAGGAAAGCTTGCAATTCAGACTTGGTAGATGGAGTGGGTGCCTCGTGGATTGCTTTGACTTTAGATTCCACCGGGTGGATGCCAGAGGCGTCTATTCTATACCCAAGAAAGTCCACCTGTTTAGTGGCGATGGCACACTTCTCCCGTTTTAGTTTGAGTCCATGCTGCCTGAACTTGTCTAATACTGCTCTGACTCTATAGAAAAGTTGGGGTCTGTCCCTGGCTGAGACCAATATATCATCAAAGTAAGGGACTACGCCAGGGAGGCCCTGAAGTATTCGTTCCATTAATGACTGAAAAATACCTGGGGCAACACTGACGCCAAATTGGAGACGTTTGCACCTGAATGCCCCTCTGTGAGTGACAATAGTTTGTAAGTTGGCTGTTTGACTGTCAACAGGGAACTGTTGATATGCCTGTGACATGTCCAATTTGGCGAAGATGGTGCCAGGCTCGAATGTGTGCAGCAAATGCTGTATGACTGGGACTGGGTAAGCGCTGACCTGTAGGTAGCAGTTAATTGTGGTCTTATAATCAGAACAAATTCTTAAACTGCCATCTTTCTTAAGAGGCGTGACAATTGGGGTTTCCCACGTGGCAAAATCTGTGGGTTCTATCACCCCTTGCTTGAGTAATTTATCCAGTTCCGCGTCCAGTTTAGGGCGTATGGCAAATGGTACTCTGCGAGGTTTTAAACTGACGGGAACTGCCTGGGGGTCCACTGAAAAGGAAATGGGCGTGCCATTGTAACATCCTAGTTCATTGCTGAATACGTCAGCGTAGTCAGCAAACAGGGAGTCAGTATCAGAAGCTGAGACAGCATGGACTCCCGTTAAGCTAATGCCGAGATAGGGGAACCAATCCAACCCCAAAAGGCTAGGGAGGGCACCGTCAACTACCACTAAAGGCAAATGGCCTTTAAAGGATTTAAATTTAACGAGGAACTTGCCTTTGCCGAGTACTGGAATATTCTTTCCTTGATAGTCCCTCAAGGTGAGGCGGCATTTCTGGAGGTGGTTCCTTGACAGATTGGGCTGGATTTTCTTGAGTGTGTTCCATGAGATGATTGAGAGCGCTGACCCAGTGTCAACTTCCATGCGGCAAGGCTTACCTTCTAAATAGATAGAAAGTGTGATTTTATTAGGGGTAAGAAAAGTGTGGTTAGCTTGGTAGCACGTGTAACAGTTTTCTACTTGCCTTTGGGGCCCTGGAGAAGAGTAAGAGGAAGGAGACCTTTGTGGTGCACTGTGTGCTGCCTGGCAGACCCTGGCGATGTGACCTTTCTTGTTGCAGTTGTTGCAGGTAGCGTTCCTGAACCTGCAAGCCGTCCGGGAGTGCGGGCCTCTGCAGGAAAGGCACAACAGGATGTGCTTGGGTACATTGCTGCTTCCATGCCTCGCCCCTACCTGTGGTTGTCTCGAAGGTTGAGACGATGAACATCTGCATGTTCAGCAGGGTCGTCCTCACTCACCACCTCCTCTGAGTGGATAGAGGTAGAGCTGGGTTTGGGTACGGTGCCCTGGATTTCAGCGGCGGACTGGGTAGCTAGTTCTGCAGCTAAGGCTTCCTCAACGGCTTGGGAGAGATTGAGATCTTTTCTAGCCAGCAAATGCCTCTGGAGCCTTAAGTCTTTGACCCCGCAGAGAAGTTGGTTGAGCAACATGTCGTCCAAGTAATTTTTGAACTCGCAGTGGAGAGCTGCTGTCCTCAGGGCGGCCATGTATTGATTGATAGATTCTCCCTCTGCTTGCTTCCTCATCCGGAAGGCAAAACGTCTCACGATTTGCGAAGGTTTTGGGGAGTAATGGTTGGAAAGTGTTTCCAATAGTTCGGTCCAAGGGACGTTCTTGATCTCTCGTGGCGCGAAAAGTGCTGTGGCTGTATCGAAGACTGCGGCTCCACAGTAGCTTAGGAAGTACGACTTCTTCCTGTGCTCCGCAGCATCAGCCAGACCAATAGCATCAATGTAGTGGTTGAAGCGGTTTCTGTAAGAGTCCCACTTCTCTTCATCCGGCTTAAATGGCGGAAATGCCGGGTTGGAATTCATTTTGGAGGACTCAGTCTGTTTGTAGACTGATCAATCTCTCTGGGTATACGTGGCCCTTGTGAGCGTGGCGGCTGTGGCTGCGGTGCCTTACCTTGCTCAGTACTTTCAGCTCTAGGAGGTTTATATATTTATTTATTTATTTTTGTGTTACACGCTCTCTGTGAGCGCTAGGCGGCTATGGCTATAGCGCCGTAACTGACAACAATTCGAATTTCGCGCTCCTGGAGAGCGTAGGCGGCTAATGGCTGTAGCGGTGTAACTGACAACAATTCGAATTTCGCGCTCCCTGGGGAGCTTTGGCGACTGTGAGTACAGTGCCAAACTTCGCTAATGGGCTGGATTCAAACAGCAGCAGTTTGAATTCCGCGCTCTTACGAGCTGGGCGGCTGAGGCTCTCAGCGCCCGACTTTCACTTCTGCAGCTTTCTAACCGAGCGGCTACAGACGCTCCAGCTCTCACTCCCTGAATCAGCGACTGACCGAGCTCTCAACGACGCGGCTGCGGCTCAGCGCTTGGTGTGACTTCAGCTCTATTGCTTCTGGTTAGCCTGATCCCATCCTCGTCGCCAATGTTGTAGACCGAAATAAGGGAGGCTAGACCAGAGCATAACAAGAACAAGCTTTATTCAACAGAATAAAGGGCTGTCGCGTCTGCATACTAACAAGCAGACATGCCCAGCGAACAGCGGCTGGCTCAACCCAGCAGCCGGCTTTTATAGCCGGCTGTCGAAGGGAGCCAACCAATGGGAGCTGTAAACGCCCCCGCAATATGGTTGGGGACTTCAGCCAGTCCCAAGGACATAACAATTCTCATAGACACCCATCTGTTTTAATGAATTCAGTTCCTTTTGTATTGCTGTATGCCAGTTCTCCTGATCCTTCTCAGGATACAATTTTAGTTCTTCCACAGTAGCTGGAATTTTACTAATCTGGCACACCACACTTGCCTGATACCTATCAGGTGGTCTGCTAACTCGTGTTGACCGTCTAGGTAGAACAGGACTTACAGGTGGACTCTTATCTATCACCTGTTCCTGGTTATCTATTTCTTCTTCACTTATTTCTTCCTTAATTGGTTCTATTTTCTCTTCCTTTACTTTCTCTTTAATTGGATCTCTCACATCACTAGTATGGTGGTTTGGGCCCCTGTAGGTTTCTGTAATTACACTTTTATTCAAATCTTGTTCCAATTTGTGCCATCTTACATGTTCCAGGAATTGAGCACTAGCACTACAATGAATTCTAGTTGTGCCCTCTTCCCAGAACCTGTAAGATCTATGGTTTGATTCGTAACCTACGAAATATAATCTTTTAGCCCTATGCTGTCCCTTATGTCTCAGTTGTGTGGGAATATGCACCCATGCTGGTGCTCCAAATGTGTGCATATAGCTTAGGTCAGGTTTTCTACCATGCCACTGTGTGAATGGTAATTCACCTGTTGTTGAGTTAACAACATTATTCAATATATGATTACCACACATTGTTGCTTCTCCCCACAAATTCTCAGGTAATCCTGAATCTGACAACATAGTACGAGCCATTGCCTGTAGTGTTTGGCCTCGCCTTTCTATAAAGGAATTATGTTGTGGCCTATATGGTGCAGACCTTTTATGTTCTACACCTGCCATCTTCTGTCTATTTTGGAATTTATTATTTATAAATTCCGTACCATTATCAGTTACAAGAGTTACTAGTTTCCTTTTAGTTTTTCTCTCTGCAAACTTCAACCAATTAAAGAAATTCTGATATGTTTCCGTTTTACTCTTCATTAAATAACAGAAACCATATCTAGAATAATGATCCATTATACTTAATATATAACGAGCACCTCCCACACTTGGTTTTTTAGGACCTATAATATCAGCAAATCCGACCTCTAGAGGCTCCTTAGTCTTAAATCCATTAATTCTATTTGCTGGTATTACCTTGCTTTTTTCTTGACTGCAAACATTGCAGTGCAAATACTTACTGCAAGGCTTCAGTTTTATACCTTTCGACAGTTCAACTGTTTGCTTGAGCATTTTAAAATTTATATGCCCTAAACGTCTGTGTAACAAATGTATGCATTCATCATGAGGTTTAATGTTATTATACACAGTGTTAGCCACCTCTAATTGATTATCATTTAACACATACAATTCACCTTTTAAAGTTGCAGTCACTTTTTTACCTTCTTTTTCTATTATGCAGTTTTCTCCCCTAAAGGTAATTACATAACCTAGTTTAATCAAAACTCTAACCGAAAGCAAATTAAACTTAAGTTGTGGTACATATAACATTTTTACATTTTCTTTTATGCAAGAACAATATGCTGTACCTTGACCTCTTGCTTTCAGTTTCCAACCATTAGGTAATGATATCTGCTGTGAACTCGTGGACATCTTAATAAATCTTTTCTTATTTTTGTTATGCAGTGCGATGCTCCACTATCTACCACCCAAAAATTATTATTGTTCACAGTTTGGTTGCTATACATGGCTAACTCTAAGCATTTTTTATCCTTTTGATGCCTTTTTGCATTCTGGCTGGCATTTTGGCATTTTGCTTTCTTGCAGAATCTGGCCAAATGTCCTTTTCTTCCACAATTTAAACATTTTCTAATTGTGTAGGCTGACGAAGATAATTCCTCTTCTTGTGGTTGTTCTCTTCTGAGTTGATCCCTTTCAAGCCTTCTCCTGGCTTCTTCAATTAATCTGCCAGTAATGTCAGTTAATGTGAGGTTATCCTTTGGCAGCACTTCCAATGAAGTTACGTAGTCGTCATAGCTCTGATCTAATGAAGACAAAATTATATAAACCTGGTGCAGTTCAGTGAAGATAAGCTCTTTTTCATGCAGCTCCTGAAAAATCCTCTTCATAGTGTTTATATGAGTCAACATGTCTCCATTCTTTTGAAGATGTGTTCTGAACAGCTTCCGTGTAAGATTTATATGAGCTCCTACACTGTCTCGAACATAAATCTTCTCTAAATTCTCCCAGCACTTAGCAGCTGTTTCTTCTCCACGAATATGGACAAGCTGCTGGTCACAGAGTGTCAGTCCTATTATACAGAGAGCTTGCTCATTTTTCAGTTTATATTCTTGTATTCTCTGGGCATCATCTTCATCCTCTGGATCCCAAGCATCTACCTCTGGTGGGTTTTGAATTATATTCCACAAACCTTCTCTACGTAGAAGTAGGCTGCATTTCATAGACCATGAAACATAGTTTGTTCCATCCAGTTTGGATATTAGAGACAAACTTGGTAAATTGACTTGTGCCATCTTTCTCTGGATATTAAACTATAATTAATAAAACACAGCTGTCTGTTTACAGTATTGTGTAACTACACTAACTCTCACTTTATATAAGCCTGTTATATCCTGGTTAGTCTGACTGTGCAGCTGGGCCCATAACCAGTGTTAGGGATATATCCTAGCAAGATCTGCAGGGCAGTCAGGCAGGCAGGCAAAATATGTGTGAGATAAACGTTGTGTAGCTTACACTCAGTGAAAACAGATACAAGTGCTAATTAAATAGTTTTATTCCAGCAAGAGTTAAAGCATAGTCAAAACAGTCCATATATCATTCACTTATTTCAATCCGTCCAGGGATTATTCAGTTGCAAATTCCAGTGTCGAAAAAGAGAGGTCAGTACACTTACAAATATCAGTCCGGTGATATATCTCCTCGCAGTAGAGAGATATGCAAAAACTCAGAAACTCCTCTCTTCTTATCAGCAACTCTTCAGTAGGGAAATACAAGCAGCTAACAAACCATACAATGTATTCCAATCCAGTAATTGTCAGTAATTGCCAGCAAATTGTCAGCGTCTCGTCAGTGTCTCTTGCTCCCTCTTATGGTGGTTTCACACCACACTCAAAATTACATGCTTTGCGGTTAAAGTGACACACACTTAAACTAACAATCATAGCTTATATATATTATTTTACCCAAACTACGTTAGGTGACTAATGTTATACCTAACAATAATGATTTAAATTGAGATGAAATAAATAAAATAGAATTAAGAGACTGAAAAGAGGGGAGAAACTATATAGAAAATCTAGAATAGTAATAAGATATGGAATGGTGTATAAAAGTGAGCATGAATTTGAATTTATGTCTGTATGAAGAGATGTAACCCGGGATAAAGCTGCTTTCAAAAAAGATGTTTTATGTTTTTATGTTTTGTGTTTGGTCTGTATGTTTGATTTTTAAAAATTAATAAAATTTTTGTGAAAAAAAAAGAAACCTCAGACAATTCAGCATTTTCAAAAACAAATTGAAGACTGTTTCACCTGCTACCATGCCAAGCTGACAATCAAAGGCTCTAAAAGAATCAGTGTTATTATTTCTTTAGAAGGGAAATATTGCAGGATGCACGTAGACACCAGCTCTGCAATGTCCATCATCTTGTGGAGCACATTGAAATGACTGCTCCCCAGGATGGCAAAGAAGAGTCTTCAAGGCTGCAACTTAACCCTACGTGACTACCAAGGCAGAACCATCCCAGTCATCTGAAAAAGGCAAGTGTTTTATTCAATTTCAAAATTTTAACAGTCACTTGCCTTCAGTGGT
>NC_141991.1:16496369-16519892 GCF_049901715.1 Pseudonaja textilis
TAATGTGTTGTGAAGGGTGTGCTCTATAAGGACCACCAATGAACATCACCCACAGATAATTCAGAGCTCCCTGGTGTCAGGGTTCCAACAAATGCTCTAATTAATTCATGAGCCTCGAGCCAAGTTTCAAAAGAAATCCAACTATTTATTAGGAGCCACATGTTGGCACTTTTCCCAAGTGCAGTCGGCTCTGCCCCATGTAATTTACTGTTCACCTACTACCCTGTTTCCCCCTCCTCCCAGGGTGTGTCATTAGTCACATTCTCCAACTAAGAACTTTTGCCGGGCTGTGGAATTCACACCACGCCTCTCCGGCTGGGCTTGGTAACTTGAGGCACAACATGGAGAAAGGTATGCATGGAATGTCCTTCTGATCATAGCAACAAACTGCTCCATCAGATCTTCCCCCACTCCTTCTTATGGCAACTCGAGAGCAAGCCAGGAATGCTTTACGAGTTGACATCTGGTTTCAAAGTGAGCATACAAAACAACAGGACAGAACATCAAGGGAACTTGCAAAATTCATGCAGTTACCATTTGAAACATCTCTCAGCAGTGGGGGAAGGCCCTTAGATTTACCATCTGACTTTCATAGTTAAAACTGGCAAAAACTGCCAATACCTTCTCTTTCATCTTAGATCAACTACAGTGTCATCAACCAGATGGCTGAGCAAAATCATCCTTTCACTTTTTCATATCGGATGACCCCAAACCAAGAACCTCCTTACTCAGCAATTATCCAGCTGCTCCTGCAGTTCCAATGGACGTGGATCGGCCTCCTTTCTGAGGACAATGAAAGAGGAGAAAAATTCAAAAGACGCTTGGAAGTTCTTGCCTTAAAAAGTGGGATTTGCATTTTCCTCTCAGGGACTATCCTAGCAGCAAATATGCAGACAAATGCTGGAGAAACTCTCATGCAAGAAAAAACGAAAATGTTCTATTCTCTTCTCAAGAGTCAAATAAAAATTATAGTATGCCAACTAGATGATAAGGCCTCAGGAATGTTAGCAGCAATAATACAAATAATTGATAGGATTAATACGTCCCTGGTAGGAAGGGTTTGGATTGCAACAACTTTGACAGCTTTAAGTGTAATTGGTTTTGATCTTTGGGTTGATCTCCAAAATAGACATGCTTTGTTTTCCTTCCTCATCCTGACAAAGAGAAGGACTCAGGATTATGACTTTAAATCTTATGCATCTATGGTCACATTGTATGGAAAGGAAGCATTCCAATGTTCCTATTCAAATCCTCTGTTATCAAAGAAAGTTTGGAAAAAATGCAGAGAAAAAGAGAATTGGGAATTCCCATCCCATGATGTGATTGCAAGAATCCTGTCTCAGGATTCCTCCAGTATTTCCCAAATAATTCAAATTGTGGCCCGGGTCCTCAGTGCTGCCTCTTCCTCCCAATGGAGTAAGAGGAGAATGCAAGTTGGATACCATCAACCACCCCAGATTGTACAGCCATGGCAGGTGAGTATTCTCCTTTGAGGTTCCATTGATTCTCCCCTTCCAATTCCTCAATATTAAATTAGATGTCAAAAGGGTGAGATATTCCAAAGAGCAGTTGTCCAGTTAGTGGTATTTGAGAGTAAGTGTCAACCCTGAAGCTCACCTGACTGAGGCCATTTTGATGCTTCAGTATTGCCACACTGGAACTGAGGGAAAGGGAGGCAGGAATAGAGATAGCTGGGGTTTTGTTGTCTCCTGGGAAACAAGGACATTCCCAGCGATGGCCAGAGAGAGGATGAGTGAAGTCACCAGGCAACTGGATGACACCTTGATTAGACCATGTGACTGATAGTTTGGAAAGAGGAGGAAAACTTTTATTTTTAATTAAGTGAAAACCATGGTAATGTTTAAAGTCAGTTTTCACCAGCCTATGCCTATATGATATGTCCAATAAAACTGATATTTGAGGAACCTACTTACCTCAGAGTCCTGTTTGCTACAGGCATATTACTTGGAACCCTGACAGTGAGTTAGAGAGAGAGAGGTGATAGAGAAAAATATTCCAGAGTTAAACAACCTGTCTAGTTTGGGATGCTTTTGTGTCAGAAATAGCTCAATGCTGACAAAATGTCAAAATTAAACAAGCATCAGAATAGTCCAGCAATCCTCAATCTTTTATTGTGATCACAAAGTCATCTAGTCTCCAAGCTAAGGAGTTCAGCTGGGTTGTTTGTTCTGGATTAAAATTGGACTTTGCTGCCTAAAAGTTTGTAACATAGCAACAAGGTATAAATCAAAGCATCTTCTGGGGACAACCAAAGGTTCGTCCAATCATCTCCTGAACTAATGGATATGCTTCCATAGCTACTCTTTGAAAGAGATAACATCACTATGCAATTTTTGTTACATTCCTAGCCCAAAGTTAAACTCCGCTAACTTCATCTTGACCAGGACTGATGGTAAAATTGTATTCTCCATCTTCTCCCATGACAAGTTTCCCCATATCTGCAAATGGTCTTGCCTCAGATGGGCTGTGATGGTGAAGCTGCAAAACACAGAACATGAAACTTAGAATAATAGAATTTGAAAGGACCTCACAGGTTCCCTAGTCCAACCTACTAATCGAGCAGGACACCCTATACCAGGGATCTTCAAACTTGACAGCTTTAAGATTTTTGGACTTCAACTTCCAGAATTCCTCCTCCAGTCATGTTAGCTCAGGAATTCTGGGAGTTGAAGTCCATAAGTCTTAAACTTGCCAAATTTGAAGACCCTTACCCTATACCATACCATTTCAGAGTAATGGTTGCCCAGGTCTCTTTGTGAAAGCCTCCAGTGATGGAGCACTCACAACTTTTGAAGGCAAGCTATTCCATTGGTTGATTGCTCTCACTGCTCAGAAATTCCTCTTAGTTGTAGGTTGCTTCTCTCCAACCATTGTTTCTTTTCTCACCTATTGGTACTTTGGGAAATGTTTTGACCCCCCCCCCTCAAATATTAGAAAAGTGATATCATGTCTCCCCACTCCTTCTTTTCCTTAGATTAGACATACCAAATTCCTGTAACTGTTTGTGGTATGTTTTATCCTCCAGCCCTCTAATCATTTCTTGTTGCTCATCTCTGCAGTCTTTCCAGAGTTTCAGTACCTTTTTTATATTGTGTTGATGAGCAGAACTGGATGCAGTATTCTAAACGTGGTCTTACTAAGGCTTTGTAAAGCAATATTAGAACCTCTTGTGATCTTGATTCTATCCCTCTGTTAATGCAGCCTAGGATTGCATTGGCATTTTTATCTGCTGCCACACATTGTTGGTTCATATTTAAGTGATTGTCCACTAGGACTCCAAGATCCTTCTCACAATTACTGGCATTAAGCCAAGTTTCACATAGTCTGTAACGTGTACTTTTGGTTTTTCTTGCCTCAGTGGAAATCCTTACTTTTATCTATGCTGAATTTTATTTTGTTAGGTAGGGGCCCATATCCAATTTGCAAAGATCTTTTTGGATATTCAGCTTGTCTTCTGGGATGTTGCCTATTCCTGCCAGCTTAGTGTTGCCTGCAAATTTGATGATTTGAAGAGGTTGAATTATTCAGAGTACCTCCAATCCAGAATAAGAGCAAGAAAAACATTGAATAAAGGCTCAAATTGTAATATTCTTTCTATGTTTCTGCAGCTCCATAGGTTCCTGAGGAACTTCCAACATCACAATATTTCCAGAGATGGGATTTCTTTTGATGAAAATGGAGTTCCTGTTGGTGATTTTGATATCATGCACTGGACATCAGTTCGGAACAAATCAGATGCGGGGGTGAAAATTGGGAGTGTAGAAAGCCAATCCTCTTCAGAAGTCAAGATTTCTGTCAATCAAAGTGCCATCCAATGGCCAACTTTATTTAACAAAGTAGTTGAGGCTGCTTGGATTGTGCTCTTCTATTTATCTCCATATGTGTAAATTTTATGCTCAGAAATAATTCTTATTGAGGCCAATTGAGATAACTTCCAACTAAGAGAACTTAAAGCCTCATTAATTTATTAGATATATTTTACTTTAGAGGTCTTACAATAATCTGTCACACACTGGAACCTGCTGCATTGTATTGCGGAATTTGCAATCTACATTATTAAACTGGAATATGTTGCCATAATTTATAGTACATGAAATTAATTTGTTTTCAGTAAGAGAAACTCCAGAATGTCTATGTCAGTCATCCAGGTCATGGTTGTGCCAAAGGTGTTTTTTCAGAAAGCACCTGGATTTTGTTTTCCCTTGAAGATGTTTCACTTCTCATCCAAGAAGTTTCTTCTGTTCTGACTGAATGGTGGAGGATGGAAGGATTTGGAACTGCTGAAAAGACTGTGTTGTCAACAGGATATAGATTCAGCAATTGCAGGAAGGTTCCACACCCATTTGCACTATTCATGTGACCCTGAGGGCACAGATAAATTCCAAGGGGCCTAAACAACTTTCAAAAAGACTGTTAATGACCAGATGACTGCAAGGAATATAAACCCTTCCATATGCCACCATTCAGTCAGAACAGCTTATTGCGAGTATGTAATTACTACCTCCTTTACACTTAACATTATTTACTAATATATTTCCTATCTTTGTTCTATCCAGTCATACCAACATTCCCAGCTTTAGTAATATTCTGATGATTCAAAATCAGTTGTCAGTGAAATGATGAGTTGTCTTTTGTAAAAGCTTCTTGGGGAGAAAATCCAGAATAGGAAGGGTTTAGCCCATTGAATTGCATAAGAGGAAGATAGCATTAAGAATGTGGTGAGGGAAATGAGGGCAGCTAAAAAAAGCCATTTACATATGATGATACAATGATCAGTTGTAGGAGAGAAAGATAGGGACTCTAGAGAAAGCTAGATTTTGGAGGTTTCCTGAGAAAGCTAAGATGGAGAAAGAATATATACAAGTTATGGCATTCTCATACATGCTCTAAGGAGAAACACCTTTTGCAATGGAAAGAAGTTCCAAAGGAAAGAAGAATAAGGCAACGAATCTATTTTGGAATGGATAATGGAGATTGATAGAGGAAAGAGAATGACTCTTCATTTGCCCCTTGCAAGTAGAGTAATTAAAGGTCATGCCACTACTTCTTGACAGATTTTGCTCAATGTGCTCCTGACTTTTGGAAGCCAGTTGATTTCAGTAAACTTTTATAATTCATACTAATCTTGTGGTTTATGTTGAAAACTAAAGGTTCCTCTTGCACATAGGTGCTAGTCGTTTCTGGATCTAGGAGGCAGTGCTCATCTCCATTTCAAAGCTGAAGAGCCAGCACTGTCAGAAGACGTCTCCGTGGCCATGTGGCTGGCATGAATAAATGCTGAAGGTGCAAAGAATGCTGGCACCTTCCCACCAAAGTGGTCCTTATTTTTCTACTTGCATTTTTGCGTTCTTTCGAACTGCTTGGTTGGCAGAAGCTGAGACATGTAATGGGAGCTCACTCCATTATGTGGTGCTAGGGATTCAAACTGCCCAATGGCCAACCTTTCTGATCGACAAGCTCAGCATCTTAGCCACTGACCCACCATGTCTCTTGCCTCTAATTTATATATTGCCCTGATAAATCTTTTGGTTTATGTTTAGACGGTGCCTTATTCAAGATGTACAGAAAGTTGCTCCCCAGGTTATGCCAAGCTTGTGAGAGAGGGAGCCCCAGTTTGCTGCTACGACTGTTCTCTGTGTATGGAAGGAACATTCTCTGGGCAAGAAGGTACAGTCGGGGGCTTCAAAAACAACCAGGATACAATCAAATTTCTCTATTGCTTTTTTGGGGTATTTGATCAAGAAGCAAGAAAAAACATTACACATCTTGAAGGCATCCACAAACATTTCAATGATTGAGCACTATCACCGAATTTTGTACGATGATGCAAGCATTAAAATAATCTATTGAGGTGTTACTTTCTTGCTTGGTTTTGGGAAAGAGGACAAGTTTTGAGAGCTGATAATCACATTCATCTTCAGCCTTTAAAAAGGTTGTTGGTTATTTTAACTAATGTTGTGTCATATGAATATCCCTGGGCAGAAATATTATATTATTCCTTGAAAATGAAATAATTGATTTCTGATGCGGTTTTCATGCTCCTACATTAGCAGAAAGAGATACATGCTAACCATTTTTTTTCAGATGCAGCCCATTGTGAAAAGTGTCCAGATGACCAGTATTCCAATAAGAAGCGGGATCAGTGTGTCCCCAAAAGCATAAGCTTCTTATCCTATGAAGAATCATTGGGATTCATCCTGACTTCCTTTGCCATTGCTTTGTCCCTAACCACTGCCTTTATTCTGTTAGTGTTTGGGGATAAACCCCCGAGCAGAGTGCACAGCAGCAGTCTAACCAGGCAGCCAAATGAGAGAGAGAGGCTGGGCCCAAGAATATACACACACTTGAGACAAAAACACTGTTTGTGGTTTTAAATAGATATTTAATTCACACAGAGATTAAGAAGAGTCATTCAGTCCATATGTCAGTATCCAGTATATCCATCCAGTTACCTAGTCTTTAAACAGTAAATACAATGTCTTTATCTGCTTGTAAATCTTCTTCTTCTGATACCTTTCTCTCATAGACAATGCTGAGTATGAATAGCTCACCAAGTAAACACAGTCCTTTAGTTCAGTAGAGAGAAGTATCTTGCACAGTAGACATCTCATACAGGAGTAAACAGCAGTAGGCAGACAGACAGACAGACCAGAGACCAGTAACACCAGGAACCAGGAATCAGACCAGGAAGACCAGGGACTCGAAACCAGGATCAGTTACCAGGAAGTGTTACGTCTCTCTCACTGCCTCTTATTGCAGCTTACAACCACACCCATAATTATCCAATGACATTGCAGTTTGGAGCTTAAAGTTGCAAACACTTAAACCTAGGTTTTATATATTCATTCACCCAAACCAGTTGGTGTATCCATATACCCAACATACTCCCCTTTTGGGTGACATAAATATATAATGCCTTTACAATCTGAACCCATATTTTTCACAACTCTCTAGGTGCTTAATGGCACCTTGGGCTTTAGTAAAATTATCAGCTACATTGTCCTCCGACATACAGTACTCTAGCTGTATCAATTTACTATTTACAGATTGCCTTACATTCAGATACCTCAAATCTGTATGCTTGCTCCTAGTTTTTACTGCAATACTTTTAGCCATTTGAATTGCTGCCTGATTATCTTCATGTACAACTATAGGGTAATTTACCGTTATACCCATATCTTTTAACATTTGTTTATACATAATCAACTCAGTACATAATAGTGATAAACAGGAGAATTCTGCCTCCATAGTAGACAAACTTATATGCTGTTGTCTAATTGACTTCCAACCTATTAATGTCTTACCCAGCATTATGGCTGTTCCTGAAGTCGACTTTCTTGTGTCTCTTTCTGATGCAAAACTAGCATCTGCATAAGCACTCAATATGAGATCACCTTCTGGTTCTAAATACAGTGCATGGTGTAATGTTCCTTTAAGATATCTTAAGATTCTTTTCAATGCTATCCAGTGACATTGAAGCGGGTCGTTGTTGTGTCGTGCCAGCTGATTAATACTAAAAACTATATCTGGCCTTGACCAATTGCTAATATATGATAAGCTACCAATCAAAGATTGATATAATACCTTATCAAACTTGGGACTTTGAGTATCCATTTTGCAAACATCCTGACTCATAGGAGTCTTTACAGGCTTACAAAGTTCCATTTTATAATCTATTAGCAATTTAGATATCTTATCTTCCTGAGATATCTTATAACCTTTCTGTGTTTTCACTATATTTAACCCTAGATATCTCTTTATCTCCCCCAATTGCTTGATTTTTATTTTCTTACCTAATGATGCTATAATTCTATTCGCTTCATCATTAGTCTCAGTAATCAAGGCAATGTCATCAGTAAATAACAATAATAATGATATTTTACCATTTGTCTCCCTTTTAAACAGACATGGGTCGGCTAAACCAGCTTTAAACCCTATATTGTTCAGTTCCTTTACAATATACTGGTTCCATTCATAGCCCGATTGTTTAAGACCATAGAGACTCTTCTTTAACAACCAACAATCATTATTATTATCACCTTTCAATCCACTAGGCTTTTTCATATATACAGTATGTCTTAGTGGAGCATGCAAGTAAGCAGTTTCCACATCTAAATGGTTAACTATATATTTCTTGCTTGCTGCCCACACTAAGGCTGCCCTTAATGTTGCTGCTTTAAGACTAGGTGCAAATACTTCATCATAGTCATTTGCACTTTGTCTAAAACCTTGGGCTACTAATCTTGCCTTATGGATTATATTTCCATCCTTATCAGTTTTTATCTTAAAAATCCATTTGCAGCCAATGGGTTTTATGCCAACAGGTAATCTCACATTTACATATACTTTCATATCCTTCAAGGATTTCAATTCCTTATTCATTGCTGCATACCAATTATCTTTCTCTTTAGAAGGATACCTTTTTATCTCATCCACAGTAGATGGAACTCTATTTACCTGACACACTGTGTTAGCCTGGTATCTATCAGGCGGTCTAGATATACGTGTAGTTCTTCTGGGAATTACAGGGCTTGTATGAGGACTTTCTTGGGTTACTACTTGGTCCTTTTCCTCATCTTGCTGAGCTATTTCTTCCTTTTCTTCTTCTATGGGCACAATCTCTTCCTGTACTTCTCTCTTTACTCTATTCTTAAAGCTACAGGGATAATCAATGGGATTTCTGTATGATTCAATAATCACCTCTTTATTGTTATCCTGCTCTAACTTATCCCATCCTACGTGCTCTAGAAATTGGGCATTGGCACTACATAACACTCTAGATGTGCCTTTCTCCCAAAATCTATATGCCCTATGGTTAGCTTGGTAACCAACGAAGAAAAATTGTTTAGCTCTGTGTTGCCCTTTACGCCTGAGCTGTGTAGGGATATGCACCCATGCTGATGCACCAAATGTGTGCAGGTAACTCAGATCAGGCTTCCTGCCATGCCACATGGTGAATGGTATTTCACCAGTAGTTGAGTTAACCACGTTGTTCAATAAGTGATTAGCACACATTGCAGCCTCCCCCCCACAAAGAATCAGGTAATCCAGAATCAGTTAACATTGTTCTAACCATTGCCTGTAGTGTTTGGCCTCTTCTCTCTATAAATGTGTTGTGTTGTGGTCTGTATGGTGCAGATTTCTTATGCTCTATACCAGCTGCCTCTAATCTATTCTGGAATTTGCTGTTAACAAATTCCGTACCATTATCTGTCACCAAGGTTATCAGTTGCCGTTTAGACTTTCTTTCAGCAAACTTTAACCAGTTGAAGAAATGTTGATATGTTTCAGTTTTGCTTTTCATTAAGTAGCAAAACCCATATCTAGAGTAATGGTCCATAATGCTCAGTATATATACGAGCACCCCCATACTGGGTTTCTTTGGACCTATAATGTCTGCAAATACTACTTCTAAAGGTTCTTTAGTTTTGAAACCATTTAGCCTATTTGCAGGCAATATTTTACTCTTATCTTCACAACAGACATTACAACGCAAATACTTATCACAGGGTTTTAACCTTATTCCTTCAGATAACTCTACTGTACGTTTTAGCATTTTAAAATTTACATGGCCCAAACGCCTATGCAGTAAATGGATACATTCATCATGAGGCTTGGTATTATTAAATACAGTCTGTGCCTCCCCTTTCTTACTATCATGTAAGACATACAATGTTCCATTTAAAGCTGCAGTTACCTTTTTGTTATCTCTATCCAGTATGCACTTATTATTCTTAAATGTAACCACATATCCTAGTTTATCTAATTCTCTTACAGAAAGTAAGTTCATTTTTAACTGTGGTACATACAACATGTTTATATTCTGGTTTAAACATGGACAATATGCAATACCTTCACCCTTGGCCTTGAGGTGCCAGCCATTCGCGAGTGATATACGTTGTGAGCTTGTAGACATTTTTATAAACTTTGTCTTATCTCTCGTGATGCAGTGGGATGCTCCACTGTCCACCACCCATAAATCACTCTTCACATCACAGTTGCTGTATGTGGCTAGTTCAAAGGATTTCCTTGGCTTCTTTAAATTCTGGCGTTTTCCTTTTCTGCAGAATCTTGCCAAATGTCCTCTGCCTCCACAATTAAAACACTTTTTAATTGTGTATGCCGTTGAAGATAACTTCTCTTCCTCCGGGTGCTTTACCTTGCATAGCTGGTTTCTTTCAATCTTTGAAGATAATTTCTCTTCCTTATTAGGCTTATCTTCTCTCAGCTGGTCACGTTCACTCCTTCTTCTGGCTTCTTCCAATAGCCTGCCAGTTATCTCAGTTACTGATAAACTGTCTTTTGGCAGTACCTCTAATGCAGTCACAAAATCATCATAGCTTCGTTCCAAAGAAGACAGTATAATGTATACTTGTTGCAACTCATTAAATATAAGCTCTTTTTCTTGTAATTCTTGAAAAATGCTTTTCATACAGTTTAAATGAGTTAACAAGTCTCCATTGCTCTCAAGATGTGTTCTAAACAGCTTCCGTGTAAGATTTATATGAGCTCCTACACTGTCTCAAACATAAATCTTCTTAAGATTATCCCAGCAATTGGCAGCACTCTCCTCTCCACGGATATGTATCAGTTGCTGGTCTGAGAGAGTGAGTCCTATGATGCACAAAGCCTGCTCATTCTTTTGTTTATAGTCCTGTATCTTTCTGGCATCCTCTTCAACAGTAGGATCCAAATTAGATACATCTGGTGGGTTTGTAATTATGTCCCATAAACCTTCTCTTCGTAGAAGTAAACTACATTTCATTGACCATGAAACATAGTTTGTTCCATCTAACCTGGATATCATGGACAGACTTGGCAAATTTACTTGTGCCATTGCTCTGCAGAAAAATAACTATTCAACAAACAGTTTGTCTTTACAGTAATGTGTGACTCTTGACCAAAGACTCTCAGATATAACCTGGTTAGCTAGACTGTGCACACTGCTGGGCCCATAACCAATGTTAGTGTTTGGGGATAAACCCCCGAGCAGAGTGCACAGCAGCAGTCTAACCAGGCAGCCAAATGAGAGAGAGAGGCTGGGCCCAAGAGTATACACACACTTGAGACAAAAACACTGTTTGTGGTTTTAAATAGATATTTAATTCACACAGAGATTAAGAAGAGTCATTCAGTCCATATGTCAGTATCCAGTATATCCATCCAGTTACCTAGTCTTTAAACAGTAAATACAATGTCTTTATCTGCTTGTAAATCTTCTTCTTCTGATACCTTTCTCTCATAGACAATGCTGAGTATGAATAGCTCACCAAGTAAACACAGTCCTTTAGTTCAGTAGAGAGAAGTATCTTGCACAGTAGACATCTCATACAGGAGTAAACAGCAGTAGGCAGACAGACAGACAGACCAGAGACCAGTAACACCAGGAACCAGGAATCAGACCAGGAAGACCAGGGACTCGAAACCAGGATCAGTTACCAGGAAGTGTTACGTCTCTCTCACTGCCTCTTATTGCAGCTTACAACCACACCCATAATTATCCAATGACATTGCAGTTTGGAGCTTAAAGTTGCAAACACTTAAACCTAGGTTTTATATATTCATTCACCCAAACCAGTTGGTGTATCCATATACCCAACAATGCAAGCATTAAATAATCTATTGAGGTGTTACTTTCTTGCTTGGTTTTGGGAAAGAGGACAAGTTTTGAGAGCTGATAATCACATTCATCTTCAGCCTTTAAAAAGGTTGTTGGTTATTTTAACTAATGTTGTGTCATATGAATATCCCTGGGCAGAAATATTATATTATTCCTTGAAAATGAAATAATTGATTTCTGATGCGGTTTTCATGCTCCTACATTAGCAGAAAGAGATACATGCTAACCATTTTTTTTCAGATGCAGCCCATTGTGAAAAGTGTCCAGATGACCAGTATTCCAATAAGAAGCGGGATCAGTGTGTCCCCAAAAGCATAAGCTTCTTATCCTATGAAGAATCATTGGGATTCATCCTGACTTTCTTTGCCATTGCTTTGTCCCTAACCACTGCCTTTATTCTGGGAATCTTCATTAAACACCAAGAAACTCCCATAGTCAAAGCCAACAACCGTGAACTCACCTATGTTCTCCTGGTTTCTCTCCTGTTTTCTTTCTTGACCTCCCTTCTATTCATCGGTCGCCCCATGAAAATGACCTGTCTCCTTCGACAAACCATTTTCAGTATTGTTTTCTCTGTTGCCATATCTTCTTTGCTGGCCAAGACTGTAATGGTGGTGGTAGCCTTCCAGGCTACAAAGCCAGGAAGCAAGATGAGGAAATGGCTGGGGAAGGGTCTGGCCCACTCGATTGTTTTATCCTGCTCTGGTATTCAAGTAGGCATCTGTATGACATGGCTGGGAATCTTTCCCTCGTTCCCAGATTCTGACTTTCATTCCCAGCCAGAACACATCCTGCTGCAGTGCAACGAAGGTTCAGTGACCATGTTCTACACTGCCCTTGGCTACATGGGTTTTCTGGCTGCCATCTGTTTCTTGGTGGCATTTCTGGCTCGAAATCTGCCAGGGACCTTCAATGAAGCCAAACTGATCACCTTCAGCATGTTGGTTTTTTGTAGTGTATGGATCTCCTTTGTCCCCGGCTACCTGAGCACCAAAGGGAAATACATGGTGGCTGTGCAGATCTTCTCCATCTTGGCCTCCAGCCTAGGTTTATTGGGTTGTATTTTTGTTCCCAAGTGCTACATTATTACACTGAGACCTGACATAAACACCAAGGAACATCTGATGATGAAATCTCATTAAGGCTCCTTGTATTGGTGTTTATTTTTGTTCAGTTTACATCCAGTATAAAATCACATTCTTTGAAGTAATGTTTTATGTATTCTGACTTATTTTTCTTCATTCTGTGTGCATTTTGAATTATGTTAATTGAGTAATAATGTTGCTAAAACAATTCAAACTATTTCAATTAATCATATCTTTCAATTGTCACAATCTGAATTCATGTTAAATCATAACTATCATCAATGACATTAATAAAATTTCTGAAACCAGGCCGGATAAATTGTTACTAGAGATGTTCTGATATGGTTTTAGACTATATTAAAGATTATGACTAATAATGTTTGTTTTTGTTGCTCTATAGGTTGGTGTTATGTTTTGGTTTCAGGGATGATGTTTTTTATTTATTTTATGAAGCAATTATAAGATAACAGGTATAACTATAAACATACTTATGAATACATGAAATGGATACAGATAAGAAAAAAAAAGAAAAAATAAGACAGGGAAGGTAGGCACATTGGTGCACTTATGCACACCCCCTACAGACCTCTTAGGAAAGGGGTGAGGTCAATAGTGGACAGTCTAAGGTTAAAGTTTTTGGGGATTGGGGAAAAAAAACACAGAATCAGGTAGTGTATTCCAGACATTGACCACTCTGCTGCTGAAGTCGTATTTTCTGCAATCAAGTTTGGTGTGGTTTATCTTGAGTTTGTGTCTATTGTTTCCTCTTGTATTGTTATTATTGCATTCTGAAAAGACTGAGCTGAAGTCTTCACTCCAGTCCCTGATTCCTGCGGACACACAGACTGGTCCTATTGGCTGATTCATTTCACAGCTGACTATAAAAGGAAGCTGTCAAATGGCATCAGGTTTTGCCTGCGAGCTGGCTGCCCTCTTAGCGCAGCAGTCATGGCAACCCTTTATTTTTTCAATAAAGTTAGAGTCGAAGTTCGCTCCACATTCGCCTCAGTTATTCTGCCGCTCAACTACACTGACAATGAGGGCGGGATACATATAAGAGCAAAGAATCACTGAGCAAAGTCACTACAAAAATAGCCAAAACCATTACCGAGCTGTATGTCACTTTAAGAGCTTAGTGTCACTTTTCATGAGCTCGAATTTAAATTTTCCTCAGACAAACTGCCATGCTGAGACAGTTCCCTGTTGATGACACAGCCACAGAGCTATAAACTATTGTAATGCACAGGGGCGCTTTTAAGTGTAGACACCTCCAATTTGGTGTTAGTGTAGCCCCAGGAATTTTCCAATCATTAATGGAAAGACTGCTTCAAGGGTTATCTAGCGTAATACCTTATTTCGATGACATTTTAATATCTGCCCCTGAAAAGCCACAGTTACTGCAAAGGGTCAGAGGTTTCCTCAAGTGTTTCAGAACATCGGGTCTCAAATTGAAAAAAGGGAAATGCATTATTGCCACCCCACAGGTCAAAGTTTTGGAGGTGTCTACACTTAAAATGCCTCTGGCATTCACCCAATTGAATCCAGGGCAAGGGCTATTCACAAGGCACCCACACCAACTAACAAAACTGAACTTAAAGATTTTGGGAGGCTCCTTAACTTCTATGCTTCATTTTTGCCACATAAGGCTTCCATTGAAGAACCTCTGCATAGACTTCTGGACAAACAATCCCTGCGGCTAGAGGCTAGAGGCTCCCTTTAGTTATTTAGTTATTTCATATATATATATTTCCTCTTTTTTGGTAATCTTTATTATGTTTTGCTTGGGAAAGGAGGAAAGTGAGAGCAAAGAAACTTTGTAACACTGTCAACCAGAGGCTTGAAAATGCTTTATTTCCTGTTATCAGATGAAGCTGAGAAAGCTGAGAAAGCAAGAACTGAGACTCCTTTTCAAGGACATTGCTATGTGATAAGATAGAGGGAAGAGCATGGGAGAGTGTTTTTGCAGGTGCTCTTCTGGATTTCTATCAACAGTTGGAGCCTGGTGTTGAAGCTTATGAAAAGAAAAGGTGATAAGTCTTTGGAGAAGACAGTTATAATAAGAGCCTTGGATAACTAAACGAAGTGCAGCATGCCCTTTTAATTTTTTTTAAGTTGTGCTACCCCTCCTTACTAGCTTTACTGTGTTTTTTTTTAAAAAAAATCTTTATTCCTGTAATAATTACTTGGGTTTTTGGCCTGGTTGGAGTTTGCTTTTTTTTTTTTTTTTGAAAGTTCAATCTTCATGTTTGCTTTTATTTTAAAGGAAAAGCCTTTTCTCTTTTTTTCTGGCATTTTTTGTTTTTTCACCCACCTTTTTGGTTCATTTTATGCACTTTTTTCTATTTGAGACCTTTCAATTGGATTAAGGTGTTGAAGAACCTGAAGAATTTTTCCCCTTCTTTTGTTCTTTTTAAGTCTTTTTCTTTACTTAACTACTGATTGGATTAAGGTTTATAAGAACCTGAAGAAACTTTGTCTCCCCCCCTTTTTTTTTATTACTATTGGGCTTTTTTCTCTCTACCATTTTTATTTTTTATCTTGGATTATAATTGGCTATTTCACAATTGGATAAAGGTTTAGAAGAACCTGAAGATTTTGAATCATTTAAAATGAGTAGGAAATTTACAGCTCCTGGTTCCTCAACTTCTACTTCTGCCTCCACACCATCTGGAGGGCAATGTTCAATACAGACAATGTTAAAGCAAGAAAAAGAACAAGAAAAAGTGACTCTGCAGATGATTATGCAAGGAATCCAAGATATTAAAGCAAGATCAGAGACTATTGAAAAGAGAATAGAGAACATCGAACAAAGAACAGAGTATATTGAACAAAGAATAGAGAACATTGAACAAAGAACAGGGAAAACTGATGAAAAAGTGGAGAACATTCAACAAATGATGTTGAAGTATGATGAGAGATTCCAAAAAATTGAAGAAGATAAACAAAGAGACAAGAAGATTGGAGACATTAATAACAGATTAACAGCAGTTGAATAAGATAAAAGTAGGATACTGGAATGCGAGATGGACAGATCAGAATTTTATCTTAGATTTCAAAACACAGAGGAAGAAAAAGGACAAAATCTAGCTGAGATAATGATAGAAATATTGGCTGAACCTTTGGAAATAACTGAAGAGAAGATGATGGATGGAATAGATGAGATATATTGAGTCTTTACAAGATATGCGATGAGAAATAGCCTACCAAGAGAAGTTCATATTAGATTTACAAAGAAAGCCATTAAACGCAAATATTGCAAGTGGCAAGAGAGAAAATGTTGAAATATAAAGGCAAGGAGATTGTGGTCTTAACACAAATACCCAGAAGAGTGAGAGAGATGAGAAGAGAATATCAATTCCTGACTAAAATGCTACTGAAAAAAAGAGGTGAATTATAGATGGCTGATCCCAGAAGGGTTAATGTTCACATGGCAAGAACAGAAACAGAATTGACTCAATTGAGAAAGCAGAATTATTTCATATAGAATTTTTTGGAAGAAAAGAGGAAGAGGCAGAAAAAGAGATCTCACTAATTGAATTCCAAGAGGACTGTCAAATGGGGACTGAAAAAGAAGAAGGTGCAGTAGGTGGAAAGGTGGAAGCCAAAGAGCAACGTGAATCAAGATCTACGAGAGCTGCTAAACCCAACTATAAAATATAACCATGGAAGAGAAAAAACTGATTACAATTAATATAAATGGATTTAATTCAGCTGTTAAAAGAAGGAAAACTTTTCATAAATTAGAGAAATTAAAATTTGATATAAGTTGTCTACAAGAAGTACATATTAGAAAAACAATATGAACAACTGTTGGTGCAGCCAAAATTGGGGAAAATATTTACTTCCTTGAGCCAATGTAAGAAAAGAGGAGTGGTTTTATATATTAAAGAGACCACCCCAGCAAAATTGATCTATATTGATGAAGATGGAAGAGTATTAATGGTGGAAATAATGGACAATAATATGAAAACACTCCTGATTGCAATTTATGCCCCGAATGAGAAACAAGAAGAATTTTATAAAAAATTACACATGAAAATAATTGAACTGGACTATGCCAATATTGTTATGATGGGAGATTTTAATGGAATTGTAGACAATAAATTGGACTATACAGTAACAACAACAAAGCAAAATAGAAAGACTCTCCCAAAATCCTTTTTTAAAATGGTTGATGAATTAAATTTAAAAGATACATGGAGAGAAAGAAATGCTAAAACTAAACAATATACATTCTATTCAAATAGACATTTATCATGGTCCAGAATAGATATGATATGGATGTCAACAGAATTAATATCTAATATTCAAGAAATAAATATTGAAACAAGCACTTGGGCAGACCATAATCCAATGACAATTAAATGGAAGGACAAAAAAGAAGATCGAGATGGACGTTAAATAATACTATTTTAAAGGAAAAAGACTTTACACAGCAGATGGAGAAAGAATTGGCCTTTTTCTTTAGAGAAAATAAAAAAGAAGATACATCAATTCAGAATGTATGGGATACAGTGAAGGCATATGCTAGAGGCTTGATAATAGATTATACAAGGAAAAGGAATACCAGGAAAAGGCAAGCCACTAAGGTTCTAGAGGATGAATATAAAAGACTTGAAAAAGAGCTACAGAAAATGTCACAGAAAAAGGACATTAAGCTAAAAATGGATATAATTAAACACAAAATGGGTCAAATAGAGAAAGAAGAATTAGCACAGAAAATTAGAGGTGCTAAACAGAACTACTTTGAAGATGCAAACAAACCAGGTAGACAGTTAGCATGTAAATTGAGAAAGGAGAAAGAATCCAGGAAAATATTGCAGTTAATAGATGATCAAGGACAAGTTTGCCATGGCAGTAAAGAGAAGAAAGAAATCATTCGAAATTTTTATGGGAAATTATATAAGCAAGAGAATATTGATGAGGAAAGAGTTAAGCAGTATTTACAGAATGCTAATTTACCTAAGATACCTAAAGAGACTGAAAAAAATGTTAGAAAGCAATATAACTATGATGGAGTTAACTGAAGCACTTAAGAAGCAAAATGATGGAAAAGCACCAGGCCCAGATGGACTTCCGGCAGAATTTTATAAAACATTATAAGAAGCGTTGAATCTTCCATTGCTAGAAGTTATGAATGAAGTTATGTTAAAGAAGAAGATACCCCAATCATGGTCAGAAGCCTATATCACACTTATTCCAAAAGAGGAGGCTGATCCATTTCAAATTAATAACTATAGACCTATTTCTCTACTAAATGCAGATTATAAGTTTTTTGATTCAATATTGGCAGAAAGACTTAAAAAATATTTAAATAAATTTATTCATTCTGATTAATCTTGCCTAGACGGGTTCTGCCTGCTTTCAAAACGATTACCTTGGGACTGTGGAGTCAGTAACTTATTTATTCATACATTTTATTTATTTATTAACAATAGTTAAATAGTAATAAAGTGATTGAATAAATACTTTAGAACAGAGTGAGATCTCTTGTATTTTATCCTCACTGTTTTGTCCCGTTCCTTACATTTACTCTATAATTCCTACCACCCTCTCCACTTTTTCTTTCCATCCTTTAACACTTTTGTGGCTTCCCTGTTCCTTTAGGTTTAAATAAAAGGGATACCTTTTAAAAACCAAATTCAAGGAGGGGAGAGACTTTATGTGATAAGTTAATGTTTAGTCACAGAGGAATCACATTAACTGGAGTTAACTGTAGAATATAGGAGAATAACTCTAAAGCCATGAATATTCTGCAGCAAATCTCTAGGTCTAAAAAAAGGTCTAATCCAGCATTTGAATCCTGCTGTTAGTCATGTCCAGGGTGGTATAACAGGTAGAAATGGGGGTAAGGGTATGATTTGAATTACATTTTATGGATTGTTGTGAATTGATATGAGTGATTTATTAGCTTTGCAAATAGGCTAGTCAATAAAATGAATGCTTTGGTTTTGCAAAAGTTTATTCTAAGCAGTTTGAAGCTGTTACAATGATAAGAAACCTTCACACTTTCTTCTTGAGTAAAAAGTTACTATTACTATTGTAACTGTTTTCCTTACCTGGCTATTGAACTATAAGAATAATTTTCCTCATTTTTCCCTCCCAAGTCATAATTTGGAGAAATTTATAGGCAGAATCAATTTTGGTGATTTTGATAGGATTCTTTTGATCCTGACATAATAAGCTTGCTATATCTTTCTGATATTTCTTTTGGCAAGAAGCTCCTAGTGGTGTGAATTTCTCATAAAAATTTCAAAAATGTCTTATCACCTTCAAAGTCCAAATAAATGGAATTAAATTTAAATTTAATTAAATAATGACTATCTGATTATCTTTTTGGTGTTGCACTATATAGATATACAGCTACAGTAAATATGACATGCTTTCATGAAAGTCCAAACTGAAGGTTTATCTATCTATTTGTTTGCTTGTTTGTTTGTTTATTTATTGGAATTTGTCAAACAAAAACAAGAATAAGAGAATAAAAAATACAATGACAGGGACATTTAGTGCACTTATGCATGCCCTCCTCTACTGACCACTTAAGTATGACATAAGGTCCACAGAAGTCAATTTGTGACTGAAACTGAAAATTTGTAGCTGAGGCAACCAAATCATTCCAGAGTTTGACAACCCTATTACAGGAATCATATTTCTTTACAGTCAAGTTTAGAACAATTTACATTGAGTTTAAAGCAGTTGTTCATGTGCCTATTATTCCAATTAAAACAGAAAACGTCATTTACAGGTAAAACATTACTACGTATCATTTTTGGATGTAATACTTAGGTCCCACTCCAAGTGACACAGTTCTAAGTTATCCAAATCGAGAATTTTGAGCCTAAAGAATTCTATTGTATACAGAAGAGTGCACAACTTTTCTCATGAAGTACTTCTAAACCTGCTCAATTGTACTGATGTCAGATATATGGTGGGGATTCCACACAGTTGAACAATACTCTAAGATTGGTCTAGACCAGGGGTCAGGGAACTTTTTTACCTCTTACCCCCCCAAAAATTTATAAACGCAGACGTTACCCCCTTGATTTGAAAGTAAGGAAATCATACATCCAATAACATTTTGAATTCAAATACTGTATTTAAAATTACTTTGAAAGCTTCAGCTTAATTGAAAACTTCAGGTTTTGGAGAAATGATGTTGCTTCATCTTGGATACGAGATCATCAATATTGGGACATTTTGATGTCAGAGCAATATGGATACAGTCTTCCGGTCCAATCGATTTCTTGTCTTTGTTTTTATGTTCGTAAGAGTGGAAAATCCTTGTTCGCAAAGGTAGGTTGTTGCAAAAGGCAGCAACTTTTTGAATGCTTCCTCATGTGCAATTTTGAAGGCCTTTGCAGGTGTTGACATCCAAAAATGTGAAAGATCTGCTTTGTTTTCAAATGCAATCTGTGCTTCATTACTGCATCGAAGCTCAAGAAGTGACTCTGCCAACCCTTGAGGCTCTTCTGGTACAGCACAAATTTCACATTTAAAGGGGTCTACAATCCAACTGACAGCATGTAAATCAAGATCTGGAAAGTAATCAGAGAACCGCTCTTTGAGTTTAGTAAGATGCCTTATAACTGTATCCTTGATGTCTTCAAAAGTAATATTTTCACAATCTTCCAAGAACAAAGCTAACGTTGAAAAGGTAGCTATCTTTTTCTGTTCAACTTTTTGCCTCCAATATGAAAGCTTTGATCCAAATGCAGAAATCTTTTCTCTGGCTGAAATTATATTTATGTTTTTTCCTTGCAATTTTTTGTTCAATACATTAACATGCTCAAACATATCTGCTAAATATGCAAGATGTGCAACCCACAAGGGGTTTGTAAACTTCTCTGCAAGAACATGCTTTTGCTCAACCATAAAACTTTCAAGTTCAGTTTTGAGAGCCCACACTCGGTTCAGAACATTTCCACGTGAGAGCCACCTCACTTCAGTATGATAAAGTAGGTCTGTATATTCAGCATCACCAGCTTTACATAATTCACGAAATAATCGCGTGTTTAGTGCACGTCCTTTGACAACATTGACAATCTTCATAACATCATGCATGACGGCCTCTAATGTAGGTTCCAAATGTTTCACAAGCAGAGCCTGGCGATGGATAATACAGTGGTTTACTTCAACTTTTGGGTTTCTCTCTCTCACAAAAGCCACAAAACCATTAACATGACCCAACATAGCTGGAGCTCCATCAACAGACACAGCAAGGCAGTCTTCCCACTTTAAATTGACGTCATTAAAGTATTCATTAACTTTATTAAAGATATCAATTCCACGAGATCGCAAGTCAAGAGGAGAACAAAACAACAATTCCTCTTCAATTAAATGTAAACCTTTGTAGCGGACATATACCATCAGCTGAGAATTACTACTAACATCCGTAGTCTCATCTAGCTGAATAGCAAAGTATTTACTCTCTTTTACTGAGGAAATAACTTGTTGCCTCACATTTTTGCTAAAATAGAAACTCTTTCTTTAACAACTCTTGCAGACAAGGGCACACAATTTAGTTTCTTGGCTTCATTCTGACCACACATAATCTCTGCCATTTTCAAAGCTGCTGGTTTAACCAAATCCTCACCAATAGTATAAGGTTTTTGTTTGGGCAATCAACCAGGCCACTTCAAAGCTAGCCTTGGATGCTGAACATTGACTGAATGTACCTCTAAAGCTGCTGTCCAGTCTTTGTCTTTTGACAGACATTTCCAAATTGACAAAATATTCCCGTGGTTTTGAAGCCAGATGTGGGTGCAAATTATCCAAGTGTTTCTTCAATTGACTCTTTTTCAAAGATTCTGCAGTCAGTACTTTCAAACAAACAACACACTGTGGTTTCATTATTCCTTTTCGTCAATTTGGGTAAACCCATAATCAAGGAATTCTTCCTGGTATATTCTTTTCTAATTGATGTCATCTGAAGGGTGAAAAAGACAATGATTGGAAAAGTTGTAACCCTGACTGACAGGCTGTGTACCGAATTAGCAGGATGCACCAAATTTAATAAAGATGTGCATTATTTTTACTGGAACACATTGCACACCAGCCATGGGGTGGTATATAATAAAGGCAGTTTCTGTGCACTGAACATAACGCGTGCACACACACAGCTTTAGAAAATGCAGATGCAGCTGCTGAAGATCAAAGCCCGGATTTGGCAAGTGTGTGTGTGATGTCGTGCTCCTCTCAAGGAAAAGAAACGGGGCAGAAAGAGAGAAAGGAAAGCCTCCAAGCCGAAACTGCTCTGGGTGCCATCCTGTCCCTGAGTCACTCCAGGAGAGTCCCTGAAAGAAGACGGTAGCTGGCCCAGTCACCTTTCCTGGCTGCGGCGTGGTTTTGAGGCCAGCAAATGAAAGTTTGCGGAGACTTTGAAACTGCAGCTCTGACTCCACAAGGGAAGATGGTTGCACAAGATCTGTCGTCCCCCCACACACACACACCCGCCACCTTCCCCCTGTATCCAGCTGAGTCAAGGCTGGCCACCAGTTCGCACTCGCACGAAGCGGAGCTGCCACCCCTGACTCCTCCGCGAAGGCACGCAGCGCACGCAAGTCGGAGACCGCCGGTCTTGCGAAGGGAAGCCAAGGCAGCGTCAGAAAATGACGCTCCCCCCTCCCGGCCTCTCCCCTCCCCGGCCACCTCAGGCTGCTGACACATAATTTGGAGGTCGAGGCGGGAGGAGGTGCCTCCCCCGCGGCTGGGAAGAAGGCGGGATAGCTCGCTCCAGGGAATGAAATGTCACCAGGCTTCCCGAGGGCTTCTGGGAATTTTCTCGGGCCAAGGCGGCAGTTGCAGGTGCCTCTTCGCTTCCTGTGTGCCTGGCAGTGATGAGAGGCTTGGGGGAGGGAGCCGGGCTGGCTGGCTAGTTGGCAGGCAGGCAGGGCCTGGGGGCGAGGAAGCGGGAAGGGAGGATGATATTTGGGAGCCACGGTGACACAAACTGCGGCAAAAGCGTGCGGTCATCGCAGCCGCGGGGAAAGCGTCCCTTTTCCCAAAATGCTCTGCCCTATGCCAGAAGCTCGCCTTCCCCTAAAAAAACGGGTGGCGCGGCTCTTGCAGAATCTAGCCTGGAGTCATTTCCGACCCAGGAAACAAGGGTGGGGTGGAGGATAAATTTGCCTCAAGGGTGTTTTAATAACTGCTGCTATGCCGATAGTTCCGCCATTGGCCAGCGCAACCTCCTCATTACCCCCAGATTTTCACTTTTACCCCATTTGGGGTAATTTACCCTGTTCCCCGACCACTGGTCTAGACTAAGTTTTATAAGCTCTAATTAGCAATACAATGTTTCTAGAAAAAAAGCTTTGCAAAATTAAGTTTACAACTCTTAATGCTTTTTAGCAACACTGTTAAAGTGACCATTGGAGCATAAATTGTCAGAGATAATACACCTAGGTCCTTGATAAAATGAGGGTCACTTGCTAGATCAATGCCACCTAGCTTATACTTGACATTCTGATTATGTTTACTAATATGTAAGATAGAGCATTTATTAATTGAAATTTGAAATTGCCAAATAGATAACCGTTCAGAAACATAGTCGTGATCACTTCGTAAAACAACGGAATTATCTGTAGAATAGAATAATTTTCCGTCATTGGCAAAAAGAACACAATTGCTTTTAAGTTGATCACATAAATCGTTGATATAGAGCAAAAAAAAAAAGATGATGAAATTTCTTACATTGCAGTGAGAACACCTTCTACTACATTCTGCCCTTCTTGTTGGCTGTTCATGAAGTCAACAGGAATTTAAAGGCTCTTACCCAACATCATGCTGGGTCAT